>NW_022881603.1:22371767-22613045 GCF_003369915.1 Drosophila miranda | reverse complement strand
ACCCAGACTTTGTGATATGTCACTGCTACAAAAATATTTCAAAACTTCGCTCCGCCCACTTCCGCCCCCACAAAGGACGAAAATCTGTGGCATCCACATTTTTAAAGATACGATAAAACCAAAAACGCAGATTCGTATAGAATGACCATATCTTTTAGACTGCAGAATCTGAATTGGATCGTATTATTATTATAGCCAGCATCGAGAAAACAATTTCATTTTTTCTCACCATGTCTCTCTTTAACACTGCTTAGAGTAAAACATTAGCGCCTAGATCTCAGAGACTATAAAAGCTAGAGCAACCAAATTTGGTATCCACACTCCTAAGATATCGGACCGAGACGAGTTTTTTCAAAATTTCGCCACACCCCCTTCCGTCCCCGCAAAGGACGAAAATCTGGGATATTCACAAATCTCAGAGACTATTAACGCTAGAGTAACCAAATTTGGTATCCGCACTCCTGTTAGATCTCACTATAAAACGTATATCTCAAAATTTCGCCTCACCCCACCTCGCCTCCGTCCACCAAAGGACGAATATTTGTGACATCCACAATTTTGAAGATACGAGAAAACTAAAAACGCAGAATCATAGATAATGATCATATCTATCAGGTTGCTGAATCTGGATCAGATCAGATCATTTTTATAGCCAAAGGGAACAAATCAATTTGCACTGGCTACGCAGCGCCCGACGTCACGCTCAGACTGATTTTCTGTCCCTCTCGCACGCAATCTTTGTCGTGTCGTTCAATATTAGCGGCGTCTGCCGGAGGAGAGCCATACTGACTAAGTATCGGGTATAAATGTAGAGTTGCGGTCTCCGCAGCAACTCACAACGTTCCGCCTCGTTTCATTATACGAGTATGTACCTGTCTGTTGTTCCTTTCGTGCTGGGCTCATGGCTGGGGAAAAATGGCGAATGAGTGATTTATAGTGCGCATACGACGCGTGGTCTGTGGTCGCCAGTTAATTTGAAAATAATACAGCCCGCAGATCAAGCAATCGAGCACTCGAGCACTCGAGAGTGTTGCCAAATTGCCAAAAGAGAATTAATTCCACAAAATGCCTGCACTTTACTGCGATTTGGGGCTGTGCGACGGCTGCGCGAGGCGATAATTAGAGTCCCTGTCAAGAGAACACATGTCACATGGCACACCTCTCTAGCGGACGGGGGGGTTTTTCCGGTTCTCCTCGGAGTTGGAATTGGAGTTGGAGTGTTGCTCTAATTGAAGTCAGCTTTTGGCGGACAGAGTCTACATGCGGTGCAGGTGATCTCTGTTCGGTTCGACGAAATGCAAGCGCTGGCTGCCCTTTGCTCTATTTTCAGCACGCGAAAACTTTCAAAATGCAAATTAGGCACGTTCCTTCGTTCGGTGAACGGCATTTGAACCCACTCTGGACTCTGGACTATGGTACGGAGCGAAGCTCTCCTCTCCACCAACGACAAGCCCATTTACAAGCCATTGCCAGCCAGCCAGCCAGCCGAAGTTGAAAACTTTGCCACAAGTTGTGTCAATATTTGTCTCGTGCTGAATGCCGGATACTGGATAACTGGATGCTGCTGCTGCTGCTGCCGCTGCAAAAAATCGTGCCGCAAAGGTCTCCTCCGGTGTCAAGCAAAGCCACCAAAATGAAATCTAAACAAAAACGACATACAGGAAAAAAACAAATAACAAACCCACCGAAAAACATGACAGGCCATAGAAATTATTGAACACGGACAGGGGGAGCACTGGGACACAGTGTGGATTTATAGAGAATTGAAACCACACAAATATATACCTACGGATATATTGATCCACCGATCGTGCCACAACCTGAAACCCCGAATGTGTGGCTCTGAGTTATCTAATGGTCGAAATTGGGTGCGATGCCCAAACAGTGACTGCAAAAACTATGCGCTATGCGCTCCATGCGCTAATGAACCGCACGGCGTTCATCTATCAATGTCAGTGGCCAAAAGATGGACCTTTTGTCCCGCCTACCCAGATACATTTCGATATTCAATTTGATTGGCTTTTACCGCCACAATCAGAACAAAGAACTCCACAACTGGGCGGGAGTGTGGACTGGTGTGGACTGGTGCACGGTGCTGCTGCTGCCCACACGCCAAAGGAGCAAAAGCATAAATTGTTGCCACAGTTGACACATTTCTGCGGGGCCACCGTTCAGGTGGCGGCAGCTCTCAATTGGCGTTTAGCGTTTTGGCGATTGGCAATTGGATCCAAGTCGGGCTTAGTGGGTCGAAAGCGAAAGTCTCTGCTCAGTGATCGGTATGGCCTGGTCTGTGTGTTTCATAATCCAATTAAGCATTAGACGACAGCTGATTGACGGCCCCACAGGCCACAGTCCTGGCTCTGCTCTGCCTCAAAGGAAGCAGCTCATTAGATCACCAGATCATTGAGCCACGAGAGCTTGAGCGGCTTGGCTACCGGGCCACGCACTCCATTGAAAGTTAATTGGATTCGATAAGGTCAAGAACAATGGCCCAAAGAGAGCGAGGGCGCACCCAGACGATTAGCCCACTGAACCGAGATCCACTCAATGCTCAACGCTTGATGGATCGAACGGTCCTTGGACTTGTTTAGACTAGACTACGAGATTCTTGCACTCACCCCCTCTGCTGATGGCTCTCCGGATTGCTGGCGATGACAATGTCATTGGCCGAGGGCCGGGCACGCGGCATCAGTGGCGGCGGCACCTGAGGCGCAACAATAACATTTTCGAGGATGGGCTGCTGCGGTGGCGTGTGATGCGGACGCTTGCGATTGTTAGTGGGCAGATTGGCGGATCCATTCGCGAGATGTTTGTGCTGCAATCAGAGAACAGAAATCAGAAATTACAATTCTATTGTCGCACTCAGTAATCGGTAGTCGAGTGTCAAGCTCCCACCTGCAAGCTCGTTGGCTTCTTGGGCACAAGAGGAGGAACCTTGGCTGCTGGAACTATTGGGGCTGCGACTGCGACTGTGGCTGTGGCTGGTGGCGGCGGGTAGGCCGAGCGGCGCGTGGATGCCCCAGCGAAACTTTTGCGCCGATTGGGCGATGGCGGTGGGCGTGGCTGGAGCACTTCCGGCGGCGGTGGCGGTGGCAGTGGCTCGTCAAAGGTGTAGCTGGTGTCTAGCTCTGCCCGAGAGGCGGCGGTGGCAGATCGGGCGAGGGCACACGCAGATTCGGATGCTTGGGCGGACGCTCGGGCGCCTGCGGCTGGTACGCGGCCTGTCGGTGCTGCTTCGGATGGTGCTGCTGGTGGGCCAGGGCCACTGCCTGTTTCAGGAGCAGTTTGTCCCGCATTGGAGCGTATTCCGTGGCCGAGGATGTGCGTCTCGCGGGCATGGCCACGCGTCCGCGAGGTGGCGGCGGAGGCGGCGGCGTGCCACAGTCGTTGAAGGAGAGCTTCTCCGCACTGCTGATGTTCCGTATGCTGGGAGGAGGCACCTTCGACTGATGCAGCTCCCGGAACTCGGCATAGTCCGAGGCAGAGCTGGAGCGGCGCAACAGCGTGGGCAGCAGCGAGCGGGAGCGTGGGGGCGGCGGTGGTGGCGTGGGCGAGCTGCAACCACTCGACGACGAGGATCCCATCATGATGGGACTCATGTTGTTCGGCAGCGACTTGCGCTCCACATGCAGCGCCTGATAGGTGGGGCGCAGCAGCTGCTGCTCCTCCTTCTGCTGCAGCTGCTGGCGCTCCACGTACGACTGCACGGTGTTCTTCTGGAGGGCCTTCAAAGCGGGATTTGACAGGCGATGGGTCTTGCTGGGCTCCAGGTAGGCAAATTTCGGCGGTTCGATCATTTGGCTGCGCTCAAAGTCGTTGATTCTCTCGGCCACCGAGTGCCAGGTGGGCTGGACAGCCGCTCCCGCTGGCGTTATCACAGGTAGTCTGCAAGAAAACAATGAGAGAGAGATTAGCTTCAAGCGCTGGATCTGCTTGACATCTACTCACTTGGCGGACTTGTGCAGGCCGGAGCTGAACTGCGGCTTGGGATGCTGCACGTACTGCGAGGTGTTGCTGTGGACAGGCTCCGTGTATGTGCTGACCGGGAACAGGCGAAGGTTGCTGCGATACGAGTCGTTGGCGCCGGCCGCCGACTGCTCCCCCACATTGGGTGCACTGCAGCTGAGGACGTCTGACTTGATCAGCGGCTGCTTGCCAGCCTTACTGGACGGCAGCAGCGGCTGGGGCTGTTTCTGGGATTGGGGCTCACTGCTGGATATGGTCATCGAAATGCTGGACTTGTGCTGCTGGCCGGCGCCCCAAGTGGTGCTGGTGGTGATGGTGCTGCTGCTGGAGATCGCCTGTGGAATGGGATTGGCCCATCAGCGAGCGAGGCTTATCCGTGGGCGACTCCAGTCCGGGCACGGAACTTTGTGTGCTCATCCGGGGCTGCTGGTGGAAGTGGTGCAGGGCCATGGACGTATGCACGGGCGGATAGCTGGGACTGTGGCGATGCTGGACGCGCAGCGGTTGCATTGCCATCGAACTGCTGCTGCTGCTGCTGCAGCTGCTACCGTCCTCAGAGGCCTGTGTGGCATGCAGGACGTGCTGCGAGGAGCAGCTCTCTGTGGGGGAGGAGGAGGTCATCGTCGTCGCCGTCACCGTCGTCGTTGGGGATCACTGTCGTGCAGGTAGAGCACGCTCTCGCTGTGGTGTCGCTTCGGGGTCGGCACCCGGGAGCTGTGGACAATCAGCTGCGAGGAGGAAACTGCAGGAAATAAAGAACAAAGGGAGAATGTTTGGTCGTTTTCCGTTTTTCGGTTAGGGCGTGTTTCTCAGGAGTAAAAGTGGGTCGACAGACAATGAGCCAAGGTCGTATATGTGAGTGAGTGGGCTGTGGCTGTGGCTGTGGTTGCGGCTGCCAGTCGCCCAAAAGTTTCGGCAATTGTCCAAGAAGCCTTCTCTTATTATGGGATCGCCATAAAGATCGAAATTTACAGCGTTTAATGATATTTTTTATGATAATTCTGCAATTGATTGTCATACCAAGAATGGTATACTATTCCTATTTTCTGGCTAGTGTTCTTTTCGAAAGTAAATGTTTTCAAGTATTTGCAAGATAATTCCATTGGAAATTCCAGTTGCTGATCGATATTTAAGTGAAATCGATCCATAATTGTAGGAAAGTAAATTTCCCATGGAATCGATAGTTAATTGATGAACAATAAATATTTCCATATACTTGTCGAATGATCAATATTAAACTTCGATCGATTCTAAAATCGATATTCTACATGGATATGGCTATGGCTCTCTCTCTCTCGATTGTTTTCCCCTTTCTTTGAGACACTTACCCGATTCCGCAATGGCACTGTAGCCCGTGGCATGACTCGCCACGGATATATCGCTCATGGAGCCCAACCATTTCAGGGTTTCCGTGGATGAAGTGCTCTCGGAGCTGTTATTATTGCTGTTCCCATTGCTGGTGCTGCTGCCGATGATGTTTTTGCTGTTGCTGTTGCTATTGGAGCTGGCTTTCGAGGCGGAAGAGGAGGAGTTGCCATGGGAATGGCTATGGGAATGGGAATGTGAGTGGGAGTGATGGGAGCCAGGTCCATTGCTGCTGGCACCGCTGCTGCTGCTGCTGCATTGGCGTGCCATCAGCGGTATGGGCGAGGGTGCCACCGAGTTGCTGCAGACCGACGAGAGATCGTTCTCAGACCAGTGATGTGACTGCCGCGACAGCAGATCGCTCTCCTGACGTAATCTGCAAAAATGGAAGAAATGAAAGAATGAAGGAAGGGTTTTTGGGGCTTTCGAGTGGGGTCTGGCATTTTGGCAAATCATTGCGTGCTACAGAAATTTCTGTTTCTGGTTTCTGGTTTCTCGCTTTTCGCATGGTCGCAAAGTAATTACTTGAGTTTCTGGCCTAGCCTTCACAAATTCAGCATGTGATAGAGCCATAGAGAGAGACGCGGCTCCATAGCTACACTTTGGGGCAAGTTCAGGCCTCAGTCGCAGACGGAGACGGAGCCACTTGAGTCGCGTCTGAAAGACCTTGAAAGCCAAGAGCCTAAGCACTGGTCGTCGTTTTCGGTTTTATTTCTCTCTCTTTCATGTGTTATGGCGTTACCAAGAATTTTTAATGGCCTTTTTTTAGTAGACGAATAAAATTCATAATTGTCGCCGCTCGGAAACGTGTTTGCAGTGCACTACCCTGCCCCAGAGAAGCTCCTCCTTCTGCCCCCGTGGGGGCCCCCTCCAACAACTCACTTGTCCAAGAATGGCGTGGCCGATGTGGAATCCGAGCTTGAGACATAGCTGTGATAGCCCTCGGATTGTGCGTACGAGGCCTGCTTCTGGTGATGGAATGCCGTCTGGTCGTAGTACTGCGAGGAGGATCGTATGTTGTACTCCTCCAATCCCGCTTGGGTCAAACCGCACTGATCCATCTGCTGCTGCTGCTGCTATTGGGATGGAGATGGTGGTGGTGCTGCTGCTGCTGGTGCTGGTGGTGCTGGTGGTCCTGCAAAGATCAGACGATAGACAATGGAGAGTGAAAACATTAAAATGGTTTAATCATTAGTTATGTGACCATCGACCATCGGTCTGGCCGAAAAGCTCACATTTGCAAATGATCCCCGGCCATAATTACGGGAGCCCCACAAACATCAACAATAACTAGAGTCCCCTGCTTCCCCTGCTGCCCCTTCTGCCCCCTTTTGCCCCCTGTGTTCATTAGATAATTAAGTGAAAATTATTGCAGTCCAGGCCCGCGCAGATGGTCCATGCAATTGGCAATCTCCCGCCAGAGAGCAAACAAATTTTGAAGTGCAACCGAAAAGCCGAAAACCTCCGCTTGCGATGTTGTAGCAACCGTCCACGTGGGTGGATGAAAGGGGTGAGGCGGATACTCGCAAACCGTCAGCGAATCGGAGCGTCCATAATAAGCCGGATTAAGTAATGCTGTGTGCATCGAACGAATGGATGGATGGAGTCATAGATCTCGTACGCTACGAGCAGAGCCACACAGCACACAGAGGCGCACAGGCACACGGGCACACGGGCACACGGACACAGGGCTGGATGGCAGTGGCTCGACGGCTCTAGGCAGTGATTCATGCGGTGATACGGTGATCCAAGTAATCAGTGAATGGAGTGGTAACTTGCGAACATATAATATTCACTCGACACAGTAACAGATAGCGAGCGTAATCACAATCACAGTGACTGGGGGGAGGAGATCTTAAGCAAACAGCAATCAGAAATCACAGATTGATCAAATGGAAGTATTACCTGGTATGGTGGAAAGACTTATACCATAAATGAGAATTGGCGAAGGTAAAAATCGCAAAAAATATCAGAATTTGTAGAAATCTGGAGGGAAAACTATTCTAAAGTTAACTTATTCATATTCAATCACAGATTTGCGATCAAAAGTTCAACAATTACTACTAATTACTAATGAATGAAAAAATATTGCAGAATGTTGCGATATACATTATCATATAATCCACTCAGATCATGCCAGTAACATCAGTTCTTGTGGTAATTGTTCTGCAATTTGTATCATTTCTGAATGGAAAGCTATCGTCTAGCTATCGTCTATATATGCTCTTTAGATCAGCAGTGGACAGGCTTCATAGATTTGGCAGCACAACCAATAGCAACGCGTCATGTACGCCACATGTATTTTGTTTTTTTTTCGAAATTTGCGGGACGTTTCAAAATCCGTGATGGTTCAAAAACAACAATAATTGCTGATTGATGGACAACATTTATATTCACTCGTACCATAAAATAAATGGATACTGACCATCTCCTCTACTAATTTATGGATTCATAAATGTTTATATGAAATACGGTGACTGGTTCAGTGATCACAGTAGCCCCATCTTCGAGTGCCAGCATTACATACACATCCATTCATCCATTCAATTTTTTTGCCATCCCTAGACAAAGCTCACGCGTCGTATACTTAACAATTTGATGCCTGCGCTTGCGCTTTTGCGCTTACGAGAGTGTGTCTCATAAACCAAATCGAATTGTAAATACTCATGAATACTCGTACGAATACACACACACACACACCGAGAGAAATATCGAAACGAGCAAGACCAAGCCTCTAAGCCACTTGACAGACTTTTGGCTTCAAGTCTCTCGATTGCATTGAGATTGGGGGTTTGGGGATTGTATTTTTGTATCTTTTTTTTTATCGTTGATTTTATTTCTGTATTTTAATGCCCAGGTACGTGGGCAGCAGCTGCTGTTGATTGTCTCTTTGACTTTGGCGCCACAAAGGCGAAAATAAATCAGAAAATCATAAATATATATAATAATAATGCTCAGAATAATGGAAAGAATCATATGACTGACAGTTGCCAGTCAGTCAGTCAGTCTGTCAGTCAGACAGACAAATAGACAGACTGTCGGAGTCAGATATATGCAATAGAATATCATTTTCTGGGTCGACTACTTAGTTCTGAAGCCGAAATGTTCTCGAGCATTGGGTGCCCCGGGGGCGCATCGACAAAGAATTTTAATGATTTATGCTGCCACTCTCCTCCTTCGAATGTTCCCAAGACTCAAGGCACAGAAACAAAAACCAAAGACTCTCCATGGTTCCAAGAAGAGTCATTTATTCATTGATTCACTCACTCACTCGTTGGGTCGATCGTCGTGCAGTTTCTTCATTTCATTTCATTTTGGTTTTTTTTTCCGGCTTCTACGACAAATTGCCGCAATTATTTTGTCTCTCTAACACGGAATTTAAATCAGCAACTGTCCCACGGGGCACAGTTTTTTATACCCGATACTCAAAATGAGTATTGGGGTATATTAGATTTGTGGTAAAAGTGGATGTGTGTAACGTCCAGAAGGAATCGTTTCCGACCCCATAAAGTATATATATTCTTGATCAGCATCAATAGCCGAGTCGATTGAGCCATGTCTGTCTGTCCGTCTGTCCGTCCGTCCGTCTGTCCGTCCCTATTAGCGCCTAGTGCTCAAAGACTATAAGAGCTAGAGCAACGATGTTTTGGATCCAGACTTCTGTGATATGTCACTGCTACAAAAATATTTCAAAACTTCGCCCCGCCCATTTCCACCCCCACAAAGGACAAAAATCTGTGGCATCCACAATTTTAAAGATATGAGAAAACCAAAAACGCAGAATCGTAGAGAATGACCATATCTTTTAGACTGCAGAATCTGAATTGGATAGTATTATTATTAGAGCCAGCATCAAGAAAACAATTTCATTTTTTCTCGCCCTGTCTCTCTCTAACACACACGTAGCATAGGCGGCTTTGCTTAGAGTAAAACATTAGCGCCTAGATCTCAGAGACTATAAAAGCTAGAGCAACCAAATTTGGTATCCACACTCCTAATATATCGGACCGAGACGAGTTTGTTTCAAAATTTCGCCACACCCCCTTCCCCCCCGCAAAGGACGAAAATCTGGGGATATTCACAAATCTCAGAGACTATTAACGCTAGAGTAACCAAATTTGGTATCCGCACTCCTGTTAGATCTCACTATAAAACGTATATCTAAAAATTTCGCCTCACCCCCTTCCGTCCCCCAAAGGACGAAAATTTGTGGCATCCACAATTTTGAAGATACGAGAAAACTAAAAACGCAGAATCATAGATAATGATCATATCTATCAGGTTGCTGAATCTGGATCAGATCAGATCATTTTTATAGCCAAAGAGAACAAATCAATTTGCACTGGCTACGCAGCGCCCGACGTCACGCTCAGACTGATTTTCTGTCTCTCTCGCACGCACTCTTTGTCGTGTCGTTTAATATTCGCGGCGTCTGCCGGAGAAGAGCCATACTGACTAAGTATCGGGTATAAATGTAGAGTTGCGGTGTACGCAACAACTCACAACGTTCACCCTCGTTTTCTTTCGTATGTGGAAACAGAAGAAACTTTGCCCCAGAAGTCAGCCTTTGGGGCAAGTTAAAAGATATATATCGTTTCGCTGGAAATAGTTGTAGATTTTATACCCCCAAGCGAACGAAACGAATGGCAAAACTCAGTTCAAACATTAGCTTGGCCCCGCCGTCTGGCATTCATTAGATGGCGATGGCGATGACGTTGCCACTGACTCATGCTCATGCCACCCAAGAACGCCACATTCTCGTGCCGAGCGCGTGATAAGAGACAGCCAGACAGATAGAGGGAGAGAGACAACGGAGAGATACACTTGAGAGACAGACTGACAGCCGCCGCCCCCACAGATGCGCGGTATTCCCAAACGAGAATGCAACGCGCTCGAGGTCTGATCTGATGATCGGCTTTCAGTTTTGGCCATTGGGGCCCCTCCATTGGGCTCATCAGTGATTCGTTTCGTGAGGAAAATTTGTACATTTTTCTCGTTTGGCTTTTGATTTTTATACCCGATACTCAAAATGAGTATTGTGGTATATAAGATTTGTGGTGAAAGTGGATGTGTGTAACGTCCAGAAGGAATCGTTTCCGACCCCATAAAGTATATATATTCTTGATCAGCATCAATAGCCGAGTCGATTGAGTCATGTCTGTCTGTCCGTCTGTCCGTCCGTCCGTCTGTCCGTCCCTATTAGCGCCTAGTGCTCAAAGACTATAAGAGCTAGAGCAACGATGTTTTGGATCCAGACTTCTGTGATATGTCACTGCTACAAAAATATTTCAAAACTTCGCCCCGCCCATTTCCGCCCCCACAAAGGAGAAAACCAAAACCGTAGAATTGTAGAGAATGACCATATCTTTAAGACTGCGGAATTTGAATTGGATCGTATTATTATTATAGCCAGCATCAAGAAAACAATTTCATTTTTCTCTCTAACACACACGTAGCATAGGCGGCTTTGCTTAGAGTAAAACATTAGCGCCTAGATCTCAGAGACTACAAAAGCTAGAGCAACCAAATTTGGTATCCACACTCCTAATATATCGGACCGAGACGAGTTTGATTCAAAATTTCGCCACACCCCTTCCGCCCCCGCAAAGGACGCAAATCTGGGGATATTAAAAAATCTGAGAGACTATTAAGGCTAGAGTAACCAAATTTGGTATCCGCACTCCTGTTAGATCTTACTATAAAACGTGTATCTCAAAATTTCACCCCACCTCTTTCCGCCCACACAAAGGACGAAAATCTGTTGCATCCACAATATTGCAGATTTGAAAAAACTAAAAACGCAGAATCATAGATAATGACCATATCTATCAGATTGCTGAATCTGGTTTAGATCAGATAATTTTTATATCCAATAGGAACAAATCAATTTTCAGTGGCTACGCAGCGCCCGACGTCACGCTCAGACTGATTTTCTGTCTCTCTCGCACGCACTCTTTGTCGTGTCGTTCAATATTAGCGGCGTCTGCCGGAGGAGAGCCATACTGACTTAGTGTCGGGTATAACCGTAGAGTTGGGGTGTCCGTTTGCGTTTTCCATTGTCGCTGGCGTTTCTTTAATGGCCAACACGACTCGTTGACTCTGAAGACTCTTCGGGTATCCCTGGCAGCAGCAAAAGGAAAAGAAATTGCCATCAAAATGCGAGCAGACGTGGCCAAGCTTCAGCTTCAGCTCAGCTTCAACCTTAGCTCTGAGCTTCAGCTTTCAGTCTCAGACTCAGCCTCAGTCTCAGTCTCAACTTCAGTTTGGGCTTTTGTTACTGTGGCGATCGTGCTGCGATTTAGATTTGAATTTGGCAATTGGCAAGAGCACGAACAAGAGTCGGACGAGGGGGTCCGCAGGCCCGCAGCGCGCGTGTGGGCATTAGAATTGAATTGCAACAAAAAAGAGGCCCAAAACCGAGAGTCCTGTGCGCCCCTTCCCCGCTCCCCCACCACAGTCTTTTGCTTGCGTGCTTACATTGGCATTTATCGTCAAATTAAAACGCATATCGCTGTCAATCTGCACCCCAAATTGGACACAATCACAAACGCAGTCAGGCAACGCGACGTCCAGGCTAAAACTGATTGCACAGTGGGACAAAGTCTAAGATTTAGTGAAGGGAATATGCGATGTTTGTGCAAAGAAACAGCCACAGCCAGGGGATATTTGTGGCAGAGATTTGAGGAGAGTCCTAATGCAGTTTTAGCCTCCACTACAACTCATCTTTGAACCACTGTGGCATGGCCGGCAGCTTGAACACTTATTTCTGGCCAGAGATTGCATTGCTTTTGGCTTCTTTTCTTTTCTGTTCGGTTTGTGAGGCCAGGAAGATATGCTGACCCACCGTGGAGGTCTTCACGGGATTCACACTTTCGCAACGAGACAGAGACAGAGACAGAGAGAGAGAGACTCCTTTCGCCAGCTGTCAAGTGGTCATCGGACATCGTCTGTCTGGCGGTGAATCCCTTAAAGTGGGCCACCGATGAAAGTGAATCTGCTGCGCACGCGCTTCATTAGTAATAATTTTTGGCATTTCTCGGGAGCGAAGGAGCGAACTAGCGATCGCCTCATTAGCGAGCGAATGAGTGAGTGTTTATGCAATGGGATCAGGATATACATATGCCAGGCCAGAGAGATATGGCTGCTGCTGCATCCTTCACCTCGATGGATGGCCTGGCTTCGGCTGCTCCGGCTGCAGCCTCTTTGACGTTAATAAATTTGGCAAAAAAAAAAAAAACAACAAAACAAAAACCCGGCCGGAGTGGCGAGAACTGGTAATGGTCATGGCACGGCAACTGGTATGCTGGTATCCACTGGTCTCCACTGGCTCTCCTTTGGTCTGGTATGCCGTGTCTGTCTTTCGGTCTTTCGGTCTTTGGCTGTGGCGTTGGCTGTGGCATGCGGCAAGATAAGTTTCAGGCATGCAGCAAATAAGAACGAACATGGCAACGCAGTTTTGTTTGTTTTTGGGGCCACTCAACCTCAACAGGCACAGGCGGTACAGGCGGTACAGGCACACTCATGAGACCAGACCCCTTTGTGGGCACCAACTGGTTCTTGAAATGCGGGAGAATGCCAATTCCAGAACCCAAGAACTCCACACCAGAAGGTCATACGAATATGTATCTTTAGTTGATGCAACGGAGCGTAACTTGATTTCCATTTCTTGGACTTCAATTCACTTTCACACATGTTGCAAAAAGTGGAAAATACTTGCCATAATTAGGCAGAGACGGAGAGAGGCCCTTAATTAGCCAAGCCCCAGTGGCTTGCCACGCATGCCACTGGACATGCCACAGAACCGAACACGCTTAATTAGAAAACAGAAAACTCTTGTACTTTCGATTGTCGACGAGACACGAGGATCCTCCACTCTCGCGATGACAGCACAGAAAACGGCAAATCATGTTTATTTTGGCCCAAAGCAACAAAAAATTGCAACTGTATCGAAAGGGCAGCTGTCTATCTTGAGACGAGTCTGTCTGCCACTCCACCAGAGACGACTCTTGGGTCTGGATTCTTCTAAGTTGGCATTAAATTATCTCAAGAGAGAGAAGCAGAGTTTCAGTTCATTTGTGGCAGCACCCGTCGCTGGTCGAGTAAGCAGCAAGAATTTCAATGGACTCCAAAGCAACATTGTAGCCCCCTCGAGGTCTGTCCCCCCCCCCCCCCACCCTAGCCACACTTTTGGCCAACAGCCGACGAATCTTGGTAATGGGAACGAGTCTCTTCTCTGGTCTTCTGTTGACCTCAAAATTGTTTCGTGGCTTGCATGTCGCTTTGTCTGCCGCTGCCGCTGCTGGAGGAGAAACAAAAGTGAAATTTTCGGTGGTGCTCGTGTGGGGGGTTCTAGTATACAAAAATGAAATCGAAGAGACAGCTAGGTGAAGGAGAGCCAAACGGCCAACGGCCAACAACAAAATAAACGCATTTTCACTTGGTTTGTTAATTAATTAAAGCAGCAGAAGCAGCAGCAGCCAGAGCAGTGGCTCAAAAAGTGCAGTGGAAACATCTCTGGATCAATGGAATCTGCAGCTGGAAATGAAGAAGTGTACGGGCATTACCATATGCACCTGTCGCCAGAGCAGATGGCAATTATTTGCTATAATTTGTTTCTTCTGCTTAAAAAAATGCAAACCATCGGCAACAGTGGATGTGCAGCAGCACCAGCAAAAGCCTCTCCTGAAGGCGGTTCGAGTTGAAAGACAAAGACACAAAACAATTTAGCTGGAATCTGGCTATTGTTGCCATTGCCGCTTCTGGACGGACGGACTCTGGCGAAATTCTGAGATATACGTTTTATAGTGAGATCTAACAGAAGTGCGGATACCAAATTTGATTACTCTAGCCTTAATAGTCTCTGAGATTTGTGGATGCCCCAGATTTTCGTCCTTTGCGGGGCGGAAGGGGTAAGGCGAAATATGGACACGAAACGTCAAGGTCCGATATCACAGGAGTGTGGATACCAAATTTGGATGCTCTGGCTCTTATAGGTTCTGAGATCCTTGAACTCATATTTTGCAATTGGCAAAACCGACCATGAAACTTGTGTGTTAGAGAGAGGCAGAGCGAGAAAAGAATGAAAATTGTTTTCTTGATTCTGGCTATAATAATTATACGGTCTGATTGAGATTTTAACGATCTAAACATATAGTCATCCTCTACGATTCTGCGTTTTTGGTTTTATCGTATCTTTAAAAATGTGGATGCCACAAATTTTCGCTCTTTGTGGGGGCGGAAGTGCGCGGGCGAAGTTTTGAAATATTTTTGTAGCAGTGACATATCACAAAAGTCTGGATCCAAAACATGGTTGCTCTCGCTCTTATAGTCTTTAAGCACTAGGCGCTGAAGGGGACGGACAGACGGACAGACGGACGACGGACAGACGGACAGACAGACATGGCTCAATCGACTCGGCTATTGATGCTGATCAAGAATATATATACTTTATGGGGTCGGAAACGATTCCTTCTGGACGTTACACACAATCCACTTTTACCACAAATCTAATATACCCAATACTCTTTTTGAGTATCGGGTATAAAAATCTCCCACAAATAAAGATCTTAAAGATTGTTTCTGCAAATGAATTCTCTTAAGAATTCTCTGAGAAATTCCCCCTTTGGCTCTACTACTTTTCACTCAATTGAAAGAGAACCAACAAATACCAAGAGCGTGTCTCTCTCTCTCTCTAGTTGAATTCTAGGAAGTGTATCAGCCATTTAGCAGATTGACCGACCGCCTTTGCCGCCCCTAATTGCTTGGAATCTTAAGATCTCTTTGGCGGAATATGCGATCATTTCCGCAGCTAAAAGAAGAGCAGCTCTGCGCGGAATTGAACCACCGATTAGGGTGACCCACTGATCAGTGGCCTAGGGCTAGGATTCAGCCTGAACTTCACACGAAACGAAACCATAATAATAATCAAAATATGTAACAACAAACCGAGAAAAAAACGA
Organism: Drosophila miranda; assembly: GCF_003369915.1. Classification (NCBI taxonomy): domain Eukaryota; kingdom Metazoa; phylum Arthropoda; class Insecta; order Diptera; family Drosophilidae; genus Drosophila; species Drosophila miranda. The sequence goes on along the minus strand of NW_022881603.1, from coordinate 22,597,755 downwards.
GGGGAACGTTGTGAGTTGCTGCGGACACCGCAACTCTACATTTATACCGATACTTAGTCAGTATGGCTCTCCTCCGGCAGACGTCGCTAATATTAAACGACTCGACAAAGAGTGCGTGCGAAAGAGACAGAAAATCAGTCTGAGCGTGACGTCGGGCGCTGCGTAGCCACTGCAAATTGATATCTTGCTTTTGGCTACAAAAATGATCCGATCTGATCCAGATTCAGCAATCTGATAGATATAGTCATTATCTATGATTCTGCGTTTTTAGTTTTCTCGAATGTGCAATATTGTGGATGCAACAGATTTTCGTTCTTTGTGGGGCCGAAGGGGGTGAGGTGAAATTCTGAGGTATACGTTTTATAGTGAGATCCAACAGAAATGCGGATACCAAATTTGGTTACTCTAGCTTAATAGTCTCTGAGATTTGTGGATTCCTCAGATTTTCGTCCTTTGCGGGGCGTAAGAGGGTGTGGCGAAATTTGGACACGAAACGGTCAAGGTCCGATATCACATGAGTGTGGATACCAAATTTGGTTGCTATGGCTCTTATAGGTTCTGAGTTCCTTGAACTCATATTTTGCAATTGGCAAAACAGACCATGAAACCTGTGTGTTAGAGAGAGACAGAGCGAGAAAGAATGAAATTGTTTTCTTGATTCTGGCTATAATAATTATACGATCTGGTTGAGATTTTACACTCTAGAAAATATAGTCATCCTCTACGATTCTGCGTTTTTGGTTTTATCGTATCTTTAAAAATGGGTATGCCACAGAATTTCGTCCTTTGTGGGGGCGGAAGTGGGCGGGGCAAAGTTTTGAAATATTTTTGTAGCAGTGACATATCACAGAAGTCTGGATCCAAAACATCGTTGCTCTCGCTCTTATAGTCTTTGAGCACTAGGCGCTGAAGGGGACGGACAGACGGACGGACGGACGGACGGACGGACGGACAGACGGACAGACGGACAGACAGACAGGGCTCAATCGACTCGGCTATTGATGCTGATCAAGAATATATATACTTTATGGGGTCGGAAACGATTCCTTCTGGACGTTACACACATCCACTTTTACCACAAATCTAATATACCCCAATACTCATTTTGAGTATCGGGTATAATAAATACCATTGCAGCGTCAAGTGCTTTGGCTGATTTGACAGAAAACACCAAAAAAACACAAACGAGGGGGAACGTTGTGAGTGAGTTGCTGCGGACACCGCAACTCTACAGTTATACCCGATACTTAGTCAGTATGGCTCTCCTCCGGCAGACGCAGCTAATATTAAACCACACGACAAAGAGTGCGTGCGAGAGAGACAGAAAATCAGTCTGAGCGTGACGTCGGGCGCTGCGTAGCCACTGCAAATTGATATCTTGCTTTTGGCTACAAAAATGATCCGATCTGATCCAGATTCAGCAATCTGATAGATATAGTCATTATCTATGATTCTGCGTTTTTAGTTTTCTCGAATGTGCAATATTGTGGATGCAACAGATTTTCGTCCTTTGTGTGGTCGGAAGGGGGTGGGGCGAAACTTTGAGATATACGTTTTGTAGTGAGATCTAACAGGAGTGCGGATACCAAATTTGGTTTTTCTAGCCTTAATAGTCTCTGCGATTTTTGAATATCCCCAGATTTTCGTCCTTTGCTGGGCGGAAGGGGGTGTGGCGAAATTTTGAAAGAAACTCGTCTCGGTCCGATATATTAGGAGTGTGGATACCAAATTTGGTTGCTCTAGCTTTTGTAGTCTCTGAGATCTAGGCGCTAATGTTTTACTCTCAGCAAAGCCGCCTATGCTACGTGTGTGTTAGAGAGAGACAGGGCGAGAAAAAAATGAAATTGTTTCTTGATGCTGGCTATAATAATAATACGATCCAATTCAAATTCCGCAGTCTTAAAGATATGGTCATTCTCTACAATTCTACGGTTTTGGTTTTCTCATATCTTTAAAATTGTAGATGCCACAGATTTTCGTCCTTTGTGGGGCGGAAATGGCGGGGCGAAGTTTTGAAATATTTTTGTAGCAGTGACATATCACAGAAGTCTGGATCCAAAACATCGTTGCTCTAGCTCTTATAGTCTTTGAGCACTAGGCGCTAATAGGGACGGACAGACGACGGACGGACAGACGGACGGACGGACAGACGGACAGACAGACATGGCTCAATCGACTCGGCTATTGATGCTGATCAAGAACATATATACTTTATGGGGTCGGAAACGATACCTTCTGGACGTTATACACATCCACTTTTACCACAAATCTAATATACCCAATACTCATTTTGAGTATCGGGTATAACGAGGGGGAACGTTGTGAGTTGCTGCGGACACCGCAACTCTACAGTTATACCCGATACTAAGTCAGTATGGCTCCCCTCCGGCAGACGCCGCTAATATTAAACGACACAACAAAGAGTGCGTGCGAGAGAGACAGAAAATCAGTCTGAGCGTGACGTCGGCGCTGCGTAGCCACTGCAAATTGATTTGTTCCTATTGGCTATAAAAATGATCTGATCTGATCCAGATTCAGCAATCTGATAGATATGGTCATTATCTATGATTCTGCGTTTTTAGTTTTCTCGAATGTGCAATATTGTGGATGCAACAGATTTTCGTCCTTTGTGTGGGCGGAAGGGGGTGGGGCGAAATTTTGAGATACACGTTTTATAGTAAGATCTAACAGAAGTGCGGATACCAAATTTGGTTACTCTAGCCTTAATAGTCTCTGAATATCCCAGATTTTCGTCCTTTGCGGGGGCGGAAGGGGTGTGGCGAAATTTTGAAACAAACTCGTCTCGGTCCAATATATTAGGAGTGTGGATACCAAATTTGGTTGCTCTAGCTTTTGTAGTCTCTGAGATCTAGGCGCTAATGTTTTTGTTGTGAAATCCTCGATACGAGATTTCAATGTTGAGCAGAAATGCTCTGGGGAATCTTTGCGTTTAATAATGTACTACACGATATAGACAATTCGAGATTTATTCATTTGGACTTCACTCAACTTAAACTTTAATCTTAATCGCGTATAGAGTACAATGTAATGGGTAATACGGGTTTAAGCGCGGCCGGCTGCAACTGCTAATTGTCGTTGTGATTTCGTCGACACGCAAACGAAGACTCATCTTGGTGATCGGAGACGAGGTTACGCCGCCCTAGCATGAAACGACGCCGTTCTCCGAGTGGGCAATCGCAGTTGGAGCGCTATCACTCTCTTTGTAGTTTAACCCTTAGAAAAGCGTCCATGCCGCCCCCAATACTGGACCAGTATTAGAAACCAAAGGATGTCACATGTGAATGCTCTGTGAATAAATAAAGTGTTCGTTATGGTACATGTATGGTCGAATGGAGCTAGCAACGGTGGTAGGATTATTCTGAGGTCTGTGGCAACGGTAGCCGACATAGTTTAGAGACCGATCGTTTGTATACGCCTGTTGCTGTTTTAACAGTTGCGACTCTGACTAAACTGTCAGCTCCAGGGTGAACTTCTATTATCCTTCGCAGTTTCCACTCGTTGGGTGGCAGTCGGTCATCCTTGACAATTACTAGATCGCTGACTTGTAGATTGTCGTTTCATGTCGCCACTTTGGACGGGCTTGAAGATGTGATAGCCAATCCGAACTCCAACGCTTCCAAAATTGCCGGATCATTTTCTGTCCTTCCAGAAATTGGACTGTGAGTGGAACATCCCTTGTCGTTACATCCGGCGGAGCTAATAATGAATCTCCAATAAGAAAATGTGCCGGGGTGAGGACAGCTAGGTCCTCCGGCTCCGCGCTTAGTGGACATAATGGCCTGGAATTTAAACAGGCTTCAATTTGTGTTAGCACGTAGGTGTTCGTAGGTCATTTTATATCCTGAAAAGGCTCGATAGAGATGTGTTTTGACAGACTTTACATTTGCCTCCCAAAGGCCTCCGAAATTAGGACTATGCGGTGGATTAAAATGCCATTGGACGTTTCGGGCCGCTAAAGCAGGTATTACAGTTGTGGGTAGCTCTCGTTTCAAATGTATTTGCCAGGTTTGAAGAGCCCGGTCGGCACCAATGAAGTTCGTGCCGCAGTCGCTACACATGTGTTGACAGTAGCTCCGACGCGCGATGAAACGTTGTAGGGCCATGAGAAAGTGTTCGGTGGTTAAGCCCGTGACCGCTTCAAGATGAATTGCCTTTGTAGCCAAACAGATGAAAACTGCGATATACGCCTTGTAGTTTGTGTGTCCACGGAATCTGGATGCTTGAATTTCGAACGCGCCTGTATAGTCCACTCCGGTGGCGATGAATGCACGAGTTGGCGGATTGACTCTATGTAGGGGAAGATCGGCCATCAATTGTGCTGCTGGTTTCGGTCGGTGACGAAAACATCGGACGCATTGTCGAAGAATGCGTTTGACAGCTTGTTTTCCGTTGACTATCCAGAATTTGTGTCGAATAGTGGCCAGCGTTAATTCGGTGCCGCCGTGGAGTGCGAGACGGTGGGCATTACGCACGACGAGATCGGTAAAATGATGATGATTGGGAATGATCATTGGTTGTCGCTGGCTTATTGGAAGGTGCATTGCATTTCGCAGTCGACCTCTGACTCGTAGAATTTGTTAGTCATCTAGAAATGGGGATAATTGACACAGCTGGTGTGTGCCCGATAGTGCCTTGTTTCCCTTCAACCTCAATATTTCTGTCGCGTAGACCTCCTGTTGAATGCTGCGAACGAGATGAATTAGAGCGTTGTCGAGCTCCTGCACACTCAGTGGTCCAGACAGTTTGTCCCCTTTGGCTTGAATGTTATGTATAAACCGTAGAACATATGCCATGACTGATATTAACCTGTCGTATGAGGACGAGTTTTGGATGAAGGCTTCTGGAGCCTCCGAGACTTGCACAGCATTTTGGAACAAAACTGATGGTTTCTCCTCGATTATAGTCCTGTCGATGTCCTGACTGGGAACTCCGTTTGCCGGCCATTGGCTTTCCGGCTGCTAACTCTTGTGGTGCTAAGCCACGAGTTGCGCAGTCCGCTGGGTTTACCGCAGTAGGTACATGTCTCCACTGAGTTGATGTACTATGCTCCAAAATCTGTCCAACGCGATTTGACACAAAGGTTTGCCATCGGTGGGGATCTCCATTTATCCAAAACAAAACGATAGTAGCATCTGACCAATAGAAGGTTGCCATAGGTGGTCCTGCAGTGCGAAGTTGGTCCCGGATCCATTTTGCCAGTTTAACTGCCAGCAGCGCACCCGAAAGTTCGACTCCTGGAATTGTGATCGGTTTCGTGGGTGTGACTCGACTGCGTGCAGCTAGCAAATGAGTTTGAATCATTCCGTTTGGTAGCTCTGCACGAATATATGCACATGCTGCATACGCCAGTGATGATCCATCGCAGAAAACATGTAGCTGTAATGACGCAAGCTCGTGGATGTTGAAGCGCAGCGATCGTGGTACTTGAATTTGCTCGAAATATGGCAAGTTCTGTATGAATCCCTGCCATCTATCAAGCAGTTCGGTTGGCAGCGGATCATCCCAGTCCAGTTGTTCTAGGCTGCCATCGTTGCGTTTGATGCGGGCCATCCATGAGTCATTGAGTATCGCCTTCGCGTCATGACACAGGGCGTGATGAAACCTAATGGGTCGTACAGTCGGGCGACTGTGGAAAGTAAAGAACGTTTAGTATGTGCGTGACTGATTTCAAAATTTATCTTGAACCCAAAATAGTCTTGATGTGGATGCCAATAAAGGCCTAAGGTTTTAACGGGATCTTGGTAGTCAAACTCTAATGTCTTATAAGATAAATGGTCTGGAGGTATGTCTTGTAGCAGAGAAGCGTCATTCGCAGACCACTTTCGAAGCTCCATTCCTGCTGATCGTAAGGCTCCGATCAATTGATTTTGAATTTCTAATGCTCCTTCGCGAGTGGAAGCTCCGCTTTGTACGTCGTCAACGTATATTTCGTGTCGAAGGACCCTTTCCGCGAGTGGGTATCGGTCTCGTTCATCCTGCGCCAGTGGATGTATGACGCGAATGGCTGTGTAAGGAGCTGAAGCGGTTCCAAACGTAACTGTGTTGAGATAATACTCAGCTACTTGGTTGTGTTCGTCATGCCAAGAGATGCGTTGATGTTGCGAATCCTCTGCATTCATGTCAATGCATCTATACATCTTCTGAATGTCGGCAGCAAAAACAAAACGATGGAAACGCCAATTCAGGACCACGCCGGCTAGACCGTTTTGGAGCGCTGGTCCGGTGCATAGGACGTCATTGAGCGATTTTCCGTTTGACGTTTTACAGGAGGCGTCATATACTACTCTAACCTTAGTAGTGACACTTTCCTCTTTGAATACTGCGTGATGAGGCAAGGTGCAACATGTGGACTCGGTTCCATTCTCCTTGCTAATGATGCAATGCTGCTGCTCCTTGGTTGTTACTTTGGTCACCTGGCCTAGTTGAAAGTACTCCTTCATGACTTCGGAAGGACTTCGAAGGGTCAAACAAACGCTTAAGTGGTAACCGTACCAAATACTTGCCGTTTCGTTGACGGATGTGAGTTCGTTTAAAATGCTCCTCGCACCATCGCTCTTCTGGTTTGAGCTGTTTTGCAGAACCGAGATGCTCCATTTCGAAGAATTTCTGGACGAGATTCTCTAGCCTGTTGTGGTGACATCTAATGGTGACAGCGTGTGAGAGTGTGGAAGTGGCTCGACCAAAGACTATCCAGCCCAGCTGGGTGTGCTGTGCAATTGGTTGGTTCTCCTTTCCTCTGCGGATATCTGAAAGCAGGATCTGTGGGATTACGTCCGCTCCCAGCAGAAGATCAATCCGTTGTGATTTGTAGAACCTGGGATCGGCGAGTTCTATTCCGTTCAAATGAGGACATTGCTGCAATTTGATGGATTTTGAAGGTAATTGCGATGTAAGCGTTTTAAGTATAAACGCAGTATCAATGGTAGTACAAAACTGCGAAGTACAAGAACTTAATGACAATTCTGTAGTGTAGGTACACCTGTTCTTGGAGGTGGTCCAACTCCAGCGATTTCTGCCGAAATTGGATGCCGCTTGAGGTTGAGAGCCTGCACTGTGTGCTCTGTAATGAGGGTTCCTTCCGAGCCTGAATCCACTAACGCACGTACCACAGCTGATTGGCCAGTGTGGGGGTTGTGGATTGTGACCAGGGCAGTGGCCAGAAGGACAGTGCTGGGTCCGCGATGCGTTGCCGTAGCGTTGCCGTGCTCTGAGTAGGAAGTGGGGTCCTAGCGTAGAGTTGCGTAGGTGTAGCCCTGCCAGATGAGTCGCTCGTTGTATACTGCCAGGAGTTACCGGACCGAGCGCTATGGAGGCTGCGTGAGGCTGTGTTGCCACCTGAGCAGGAGTTGGGAAGTGCAGCAGTGTATGGTGTCTTTGACCACACTGCGTGCAGTTCCTTTTACTGGTACATTTTGAAAGTGCATGGGAACGGCTCAGACAGTTGAGGCATGCCTTTGCATGATCGACGATGGCTTTCCTTGCAAAGCAGTCCTTGGACAAAAGGTCCGGGCAATGCCGAAGATTGTGACTGTCGCTACAGTGAGGGCAGCGAGTGTGTTCGGCAACCGCAGTCTTGGCGTGGAAACTGTTGCCCTTGTATGTTACGTTGCCAACTGACTTCTTCTGGTGCCTTTGATTGACAGGCTGCGGCACAGGTGTCCGCGTCGTGGAGTGGCCTCGATTTTCGAACACATCGATGCTGACGAGACGGTCGTTGAGAAATGATTGTAGCTGAGAAAATGTGCAAGTTCGGCAGAGCTACCGAGATGGAGCTCCCAAGCTTGCAGTGTCGTGCTTGGCAGTCTGGAAGTGAGATGATGAGCCATCCAATGCTGAACATCTAGATTCTTGAAAGCATTGAGACAAACCGTCGCAACATTAAGCATATGTTTTATATCAGCAGACTGCCCTTTTGTCAACTGTGGCAAGTCATACAAACCGTTCATATGGTACATAAACTGCAGCCGTTTGTTGTCGTATCGCTTGAGGACGAGACTCCAAGCTGTTGCATAGTTATTTCCCGCTAGCGCCATCTGCTGAATATCCTCGTCGCGATCCGAGGAAGACCTTGCTTCAGGAAATGAAACCTTTGGACGTCGGACAGTTTCTGGTTGTTATGGATGAGTTGAACAAATGCATCGTGAAATGCCGGCCAATCCACAAACTTGCCTGTAAATGTCGGTACAGGTAGCTTGGGCAATTGCACTGATGATACAGATGGATTTGCTGGCTCCGGATTCTGCTGTACCGGTGGTGCTCTTGGACATACATTTTCGTAGGCCTCTGATATGATGCTGAATGCCGTTGTATAGTCTTCATCAAAGCGAAAGGCCACTTCGCTGGACACATAACTATGCGTACTTGGACATCGAAGTATTAGTAAACGTTGATGATTTTGCTCAAATTCACCTAAGAACCGTTGCAAAGTTTGTAAGCGCGTTTGAAAATAACCTTTTGTTTTCCGATCTGCCATCCTTTCTGAAATTACGCACCGTTTGATTAACCCTCGCAATGAGATTTGTCTGAATAACACTGAGATTGTCGATCTCCACCTGAGGATCGGCTTCGAGGTCGTGGGACTCGGCTGTTGACATGTTGCTGTTATATGTGTATGTACCTTTCTCACCCTTAGTTGCACTCTCTTTGACCTTGTACAAAATACCCACAACGAAACACTTACACTGGTACTCGGAGTGCTTCTCTTTGCTTTAAGCGTAGCTTAAGAGAACTTGCGAGTCGTTGTTGTTGGTGTTGTCCGAGCGGAGATCAGAAACTGTGCTACTGTGAGCGTTGAGTTGAGGCCTTGTGTCTAGAGATGATGTGCAGCAACAGAACGCTCGTTGGTCTCTTGGTCTCTGCTTTGCACGAGAGAGAGGCTGCTGTCTAACCGTCGGCTTGTGTTGTTGTTGTGTGCTACTGTCCAGGCGCAGAGCTATCGTCTGGTCTTCTTTGTCCCTGCTTCGTGCGAGAGATAGCGGCTGTTGGATAAACCGTTGGTTTGCGTTGTGTTTGCCGTTTAGAGTTGCAGCCGGTAAAATATGATTTTATTTGTACATTTAACTGAACGCGGAACGAGGTAGAACGAGGGGAACGTTGTGAGTTGCTGCGGACACCGCAACTCTACAGTTATACCCGATACTAAGTCAGTATGGCTCTCCTCCGGCAGACGCCGCTAATATTAAACGACACGACAAGGAGTGCGTGCGAGAGAGACAGAAAATCAGTCTGAGCGTGACGTCGGGTGCTGCGTAGCCAGTGCAAATTGATTTGTTCCTTTTGGCTATAAAAATGATTTGATCTGATCCAGATTCAGCAATCTGATAGATATGGTCAATATCTATGATTCTGCGTTTTTAGTTTTCTCGTATCCTCAATATTGTGGATGCAACAGATTTTCGTTCTTTGTGGGGGCGGAAGGGGGTGGGGCGAAATTTTGAGATATACGTTTTATAGTGAGATCTAACAGGAGTGCGGATACCAAATTTGGTTACTCTAGCCTTAATAGTCTCTGAGATTTGTGAATATCCCCAGATTTTCATCCTTTGTGGGGGCGGAAGGTTGTGTGGCGAAATTTTGAAAACAAACTCGTCTCGGTCCGATATATTAGGAGTGTGGATACCAAATTTGGTTGCTCTAGCTTTTGTAGTCTCTGAGATCTAGGCGCTAATGTTTTACTCTAAGCAAAGCCGCCTATGCTACGTGTGTGTTAGAGAGAGACAGGGCGAAAAAAAATGAAATTGTTTTCTTGATGCTGGCTATAATAATTATACGATCTGAATCAGATTTTGCACTCTAGAAGATATAGTCATCTTCTACGATTCTGCGTTTTTAGTTTTCTCGTATCGTCGAAATTGTGGATGCCACAGATTTTCGCCCTTTGTGGGGCAAAGTTTTGAAATATTTTGGTAGCAGTGACATATCACAGAAGTCTGGATCCAAAACATCGTTGCTCTCGCTGTTATAGTCTTTGAGCACTAGGCGCTGAAGGGGACGGACAGACGGACAGACGGACGGACGGACAGACGGACAGACAGACATGGCTCAATCGACTCGGCTATTGATGCTGATCAAGAATATATATACTTTATGGGGTCGGAAACGATTCCTTTTGGACGTTACACACATCCACTTTTACCACAAATCTAATATACCCAATACTCATTTTGAGTATCGCCCTAGCATGAAACGACGCCGTTCTCCGAGTGGGCAATCGCAGTTAGAGCGCTCTCACTCTCTTTGTAGTTTAACCTTTAGAAAACCGTCCAGTTTTACTCTAAGCAAAGCCGCCTATGCTACGTGTGTGTTAGAGAGAGACAGGGCGAGAAAAAATCAAATTGTTTTCTTGATGCTGGGTATAATAATAATACGATCCAATTCAGATTCTGCAGTCTAAAAGATATGGTCATTCTCTACGATTCTGCGTTTTTGGTTTTCTCATATCTTTAAAATTGTGGATGCCACAGATTTTCGTCCTTTGTGGGGGCGGAAGTGGGCGGGGCGAAGTTTTGAAATATTTTTGTAGCAGTGACATATCACAGAAGTCTGGATCCAAAACATCGTTGCTCTAGCTCTTATAGTCTTGAGCACTAGGCGATGAAGGGGACGGACAGACGGACAGATGGACGGACGGACAGACAGACATGGCTCAATCGACTCGGCTATTGATGCTAATCAAGAATATATACTTTATGGGGTCGGAAACGATTCCTTCTGGACGTTACACACATCCATTTTCACCACAAATCAAATATACCCCAATACTCATTTTGAGTATCGTGTATAACAAGAAAATAACGAGGGGGAACGTTGTGAGTTGCTGCGGACACCGCAACTCTACGGTTATACCCGATACTAAGTCAGTATGGCTCTCCTCCGGCAGCCGCCGCTAATATTAAACGACTCGACAAAGAGTGCATGCGAGAGAGACAGAAAATCAGTCTGAGCGTGACTAGACAGATCTAGGCGCTAATGTTTTACTCTAAGCAAAGCCGCCAATGCTACGTGTGTGTTAGAGAGAGACAGGGCGAGAAAAAATGAAACTGTTTTCTTGATGCTGGCTATAGTAATAATACGATCCAATTCAGATTCCGCAGTCTTAAAGATATGGTCGAATGATTGGTTTTTGGTTTTTTCATATCTTTGAAATTGTGGATGCCACAGATTTTCGTCCTTTGTGGGGGCGGAAGTGGGCGGGGCGAAGTTTTGAAATATTTTTGTAGCAGTGACATATCACAGAAGTCTGGATCCAAAACATCGTTGCTCTAGCTCTTATAGTCTTGAGCACTAGGCGCTGAAGGGGACGGACAGACGGACGGACGGACGGACGGACGGACGGACGGACAGACAGACAGACAGGGCTCAATCGACTCGGCTATTGATGCTGATCAAGAATATATATACTTTATGGGGTAGGAAACGATTCCTTCTGGACGTTACCCACATCCACTTTAACCACAAATCTAATATACCCCAATACTCATTTTGAGTATCGGGTATAAAAAGAACGAGGGGGAACGTTGTGAGTTGCAGCGGACACCGGAACTCTACAGGTATACCCGATACTAAGTCAGTATGGCTCTCCTCCGGCAGACGCCGCTAATATTGAACGACACGACAAAGAGTGCGTGCGAGAGAGACAGAAAATCAGTCTGAGCGTGACGTCGGGCGCTGCGTAGCCACTGCAAATTGATTTCTTGCTTTTGGCTACAAAAATGATCCGATCTAATCCAGATTCAGCGATCTGATAGATATTATCATTATCTATGATTCTGCGTTTTTAGTTTTCTAGTATCCTCAATATTGTGGATGCAACAGATTTTCGTTCTTTGTGGGGGCGGAAGGGGGTAGGGCGAAATTTTGAGATACACGTTTTAAAGTGAGATCTAACAGGAGTGCGGATACCAAATTTGGTTACTCTAGCCTTAATAGTCTCTGAGATTTGTGGATGCCTCAGATTTTCATCCTTTGCGGGGGCGGAAGGGGGTGTGGCGAAATTTTGAAACAAACTCGTCTCGGTCCGATATGTTAGGAGTGTGGATACCAAATTAGGTTGCTCTAGCTTTTATAGTCTCTGAGATCTAGGCGCTAATGTTTTACTCTAAGCAAAGCCACCTATGCTACGTGTGTGTTAGAGAGAGACAGGGCGAGAAAAAATGAAATTGTTTTCTTGATGCTGGCTATAATAATATTAGGATCCAATTTAGATTCTGCAGTCTAAAAGATATGGTGATTCTCTACGATTCTGCGTTTTTAGTTTTCTCGTATCGTCGAAATTGTGGATGCCACAGATTTTCGTCCTTTGTTGGGGCGGAAGGGGGCGGGGCGAAGTTTTGAAATATTTTTGTAGCAGTGACATATCACAGAAGTCTGGATCCAAAACATCGTTGCTCTAGCTCTTATAGTCTTTGAGCACTAGGCACTAATAGGGACGGACAGACGGACGGACGGACAGACGGACAGGGCTCAATCGACTCGGCTATTGATGCTGATCAAGAATATATATACTTTATGGGGTCGGAAACGATTTCTTCTGGACGTTACACACATCCATTTTCACCACAATTCTAATATACCCCAATACTCATTTTGAGTATCGGGTATAAAAGAAGGAAAACGAGGGGGAACGTTGTGAGTTGCAGCGGACACCGCAACTCTACAGTTATACCCGATACTAAGTCAGTATGGCTCTCCTCCGGCAGACGCCGCTTATATTGAACGACACGACAAAGAGTGCGTGCGAGAGAGACAGAAAATCAGTCTGAGCGTGACGTCGGGGGCTGCGTAGCCAGTGCAAATTGATTTGTTCCTTTTGGCTATAAAAATGATCTGATCCAGATTCAGCAATCTGATAGATATGATCATTATCTATGATTCTGCGTTTTGTGTTTTCTCGTATCCTCAATATTGTGGATGCAACAGATTTTCGTCCTTTGTGGGGTCGGAAGGGGGTGAGGCGAAATTTTGAGATATACGTTTTAAAGTGAGATCTAACAGGAGGGCGGATACAAAATTTGGTTACTCTAGCCTTAATAGTCTCTGAGATTTGTGAATATCCCCAGATTTTCATCCTTTGCGTGGGCGGAAGTGGGCGAAGTTTTGAAATATTTTTGTAGCAGTGACATATCACAGAAGTCTGGATCCAAAACATCGTTGCTCTAGCTCTTATAGTCTTTGAGCACTAGGCGCTAATAGGGACGGACAGACGGACGGACGGATAGACGGACAGACAGACATGGCTCAATCGACTCGGCTATTGATGCTGATCAAGAATATATATACTTTATGGGGTCGGAAACGATTCCTTCTGGACGTTACACACATCCACTTTTACCACAAATCTAATATACCCCAATACTCATTTTGAGTATCGGGTATAAAAAGTGAACCAGGTTTGCATAACATTGACCCATGAAACGAGCGGAGAGACGTGACGTGAGGAGAGGAGAGAAGAGGCAACACAAGTGTCGACTGGGAGGCGACAGCAGGGGAGGGTCGGCCGGTCGGTCGGTCTGTTGGTCGGTCGTCCGTCTAAGCCAATAAACAAGTTTTGTTGTTGCCCAGCATTTGCGCCCAATTGCGATTTGGCGACTGCATTTCATCGTCTCCGATTGGCCCACGCAGTTGTCTCTGTATCTCTGCCTCTCTTTAAAATGTCATCGTTTTCTGTATGGTTTCTATGCAAATTTATGTCCATTAACGCCACCAGAGGCTGCCACCAGCAGCAGCAGCTGCCACTTCTGGGGCCCGTAAACCTCAAGTGTTTAGTGCATAATTATGAGGGCCAAAGAACTGGAACTTGAATTGAAATTGGAACCACCGCCGCCTGCCTGCCAGCCTGCCTGCCAAAGGAACGCAGCATCGACTGGGGCTTCTGCTGCTGCTTGGAGCTAGAGCTTGTCCTAGGAGAAAAACTGGATTCTTGCTGCCTGTTGACAAACCCAGACACAGACACAGACCGGGAAGCAGCAGCAGCAAAGACACACCAGACCTGGGCCCAAGCTGAGAAGCAGCACAAGAAGCCCCCAAAGAGAAGGAAGAAGCCTGTTTTTTGGGATGGGATGAGATGGGTGGCGAGGGGGGAAAAGAACGAGGCAGATAAATCTACTTACTTGCCAAAGCCACAGTCTCAGCCTCAGCCACAGGAGAGAGTGCAATGACACTTCCTCCTCGTTGCAGTTTCATGCCCCCCCTGGAGGAAATAGCCTCTCCACCTTCTCCAACATGTGAAAGCTTTCCTCCCCCCCCACGATTTGCTAATTATGGCCTTGGGCAGAATGCAATGAATACGACTAGTCGTATTCGCTCGTAGTGATTTCCGAAATTAGACACTTTTGCTGCCGTTGTACGTACGGGTCTGGGTACGGGTCTCACGTAATATTCAACATCGAAATGCATAAATGACAAAAAAAATAATGCGGAAAACATGCAAACATACAGAGAGTGGCGCCAGTGAAACAAGCACAGACCCAACCCCCAGACCCCAACCCCAACCCCAAAACAAAAACCAAAGCGAAACACCAAGAGTTCCCCCAGTTCCCAATACCAATTCCAGTTACCAGCTCCCGAGCTCCCGAGCTCCCAGCTCAAAAGCTTCGAGCTCCCCATCGACTAGACGACCGACCAGAGCGACTCTAAGAACGGGTTTTGATTTCTGGCCAATCGATGGCGAGGTCAGAAATGGCTAAAACCCCGGACCAGAGCGTGCGATCGACGAGCGTTGGTTCGAGCTAAACGAATATATTGATCTTTATGGAAAAATAATGGTCCGCGAATCCCAAAAGATCTGTTTATTAAGGAATTTAGGTTATTATACCCGATACTCAAAATGAGTATTGGGTATATTAGATTTGTGGTGAAAATGGATGTGTGTAACGTCCAGAAGGAATCGTTTGCGACCCCATAAAGTATATATATTCTTGATCAGCATCAATAGCCGAGTCGATTGAGCCCTGTCTGTCTGTCCGTCTGTCCGTCTGTCCGTCCGTCCGTCCGTCCGTCCGTCCGTCTGTCCGTCCCCTTCAGCGACTAGTGCTCAAAGACTATAAGAGCTAGAGCAACGATGTTTTGGATCCAGACTTCTGTGATAAGTCACTGCTACAAAAATATTTCAAAACTTCGCCCCGCCCACTTCCGCCCCACAAATGGCGAAAATCTGTGGCATCCACAATTTCGACGATACGAGAAAACTAAAAACGCACAATCGTAGAAGATGACTCTATCTTCTAGTGTGCAAAATCTGAAGCAGATCGTATAATTATTATAGCCAGAATCAAGAAAACAATTTCATTCTTTCTCGCTCTGTCTCTCTCTAATACACAGGTTTCATGGTCGGTTTTGCTAATTGCAAAATATGAGTTCAAGGATCTCAGAACCTATAAGGGCCAGAGCAACCAATTTTGGTATCCACACTTCTGTGATATCGGACCTTGACCGTTTCGTGTCCAAATTTCGCCACACCCCCTTCCGCCACCGAAAAGGACGAAAATCTGGGGCAACCTCAAATCTCAGAGACTATTAAGGTTAGAGTAACCAAATTGGGTATCCGCACTCCTGTTAGATCTTACTATAAAACGTGTATCTCAAAATTTCACCCCACCCCCTTCCGCCCACACAAAAGACGAAAATCTGTTGCATCCACAATATTGCACATTCGAGAAAACTAAAAACGCAGAATCATAGATAACGACCATATCTATCAGATTGCTGAATCTGGATCAGATCAGATCATTTTTATAGCCAATAGGAACAAATCAATTTGCAGTGGATACGCAGCGCCCGACGTCACGCTCAGACTGATTTTCTGTCTCTCTCGCACGCACTCTTTGTCGTGTCGTTTAATATTAGCGGCGTCTGCCGGAGGAGAGCCATACTGACTTAGTATCGGGTATAACTGTAGAGTTGCGGTGTCCGCAGCAACTCACAACGTTCCCCCTCGTTTTTCTATTGATTCACTCGGGAAATCCATCCGACGATACGGTATACGGTAGATGGTATGATTTTTCTTCTACTGATTGACTCCCTAAATTCCAGTATCCATTCAGATACTGGAAGATCCCTTTATGGCAAAATAAATTCACATTTTCAGCTAAATTATGATGCTTAACCCCCGAAATCCTTCGGAACACACGGCTCTTTCGTATCTTCATGCCAAGATCTATGTTTAGAGCAGAAGTAAATCAATATTTTCCCTGTAAGTTCCTATTCTTCCAACCGTGAAATCTTTCTCCTTGAGTTTCCCCGTGTTTTTCGGTTTGGATCTTTGATATCTTAATCTTTAGATCTTTCCAGCAGTGACCATCTACGAATACTGTTCTCTTCAAAAGGTTGTAAATCATTCAACCTATTCCCAAAAACAAAGATGGGATTGTTTGGCAACCTTGGGTTCTGTGTTCCTTGAACCCCTGACCTCTCTCTCTCTCTCTCTTGCTCTCTCTGTTGTAACGGTTGCGGTTGGACGATACCGATTCAAAATAGGTTATCGCTATGGTGCTCGGATATCGCATGCAATAACCTTGGGCCAATTATCGCTGCAGGGCATAGTATAGTTGGGGTGGGTGCAAGCAAGCTCGAGGTAGGGAACAGCTGCGTTCCACACGCTCGAAGCTTTTCGGTCTTTTCGGTGCCCATTCTGCTAAGCTTGCCTTGCTCGCATTTCCTGCATTCTTTTAATGCATGGACACGTAGCCAAGCCATACACTAACCAACATAGAAAAAAAAATCTCCTCAACCCAGAAAAAAAAAAAAAAAATAAATTTATAATGTTTAATTAAATTTCGTTTTGGCTCACCATTGCTGATCGCTGGTATGACCCCCGCTGCTTTTGAAAATTTTTCTGATTTTTATTTTTTTTCCTTTATACATACCTAATTTCCTTATTTCGAATATCCTATATTATATTCCTATCTTTTCTATTTATACTCCACCGTTTATATATACCTATATCTATACATTTTTTTTTTCTCCTTAGGGATTAAGCCTCCTATTTTTTTTTCATTCCACTAAAATTTTTTTTAGTTGCCTGCTGATTGTAGTTCAATACTTGTGTTATTTTTGGAAGTGAAACTTGGTTTGCTAGTTTTCGATTGAAGCAACATGTCTATGATGAAGTACAACGAAATATATTGAATTTTATTAGCAATGAACATGGAGTAGACTTATAATTTCCAAGGGACAGGGTGACGTAATGGGGTAGGGTAAGAATTTTAGGGATTTCCAGAACCTTCGCACCACTGGAAATCATGGAAGGGTGGGTATAGAATCGTGTGGGTCGACTTCCATCGCAAGACCTCACGCCCGCGAGAGTTTGGAACACGCCGACGAAAGCCCCTAGTACTTTTCGGGAACGCCCTATGATTGTGCCATTTAAGGCCCGTTATGCTCGGAATAGGCATAGTGTTGTTTTCGGAGTTCGCTCCCGGTAGAGTCACGGGATTCTAAAAAATTTAAAGTTTATGTAGTAGGAGTCGAGACGCGGTCAAACGAACGAAGCTCCGTCAGCTAATGTCGCCACTCACTCTAGCCCTTGGGAAGCACCCAACGCACGGACAGCCCCTCTAAGCCAGGGGTTGGACTTGGATGTCCTCCAACAGATAATTGAGCGCACTGTGGCCAGAGCCATATCCACTTTGCAGATTCAGCCGCCAGCGAGTCCACAGGAAGGGTATGCGAGGACAAATATCCCAACACCAGTTTCATGTATAAACAGCATGACTAGCCTGCGAACGGCCAAGACGGCCAACATTATGCAAAAGTGGAATGTTCCTTTTGATGGTTCTACCGAAGGGTTAGGGGTAGAAGAATTCATTTACCGAGTCAAAACATTAACCGATGAAACCTTGGATAGCGATTTTCTCAGCCTTTGCAAACATTTGCACATCTTGCTGGTTGGCAAAGCGCGCGATTGGTATTGGAGATACCACAAGCAGGTAGATCGTATCGTTTGGACAGAATTTTGTGCAGCTCTTAGACAACAATATAAAGACTATTGTTCGGAGTTTATGAGCAAGGAATTGATTCGAGCTCGAAAGCAACAAGTCGGAGAACCCTTCGTCGCTTTTCACGACGCCGTGGCTGGTCTTATAGATAAATTTGGCATTAAAATGGCGGAAGAGGAATTAATAGAAATATTAAAAGCAAATTTGCTTCCCGAAACCCGTCACAAAATCTTATATCAGTCCATTAGCTCAGTTGGTCAATTGAGAAGATTAGTACAGATGCATGAAAATCTAGTGCAGGAGTTACAGAAATCTGACAAGTCTCGGCCACCGGTCGGCCGTCGTTCGATACATAGTCTGGAGGAATCGCGCCCTGAAAGCGATCAAGAAGAGTATGAGGATATCAGCGTAGAGGCCATTCAAAGTTCGACGGCTAAGCGTTCTTGTTGGAATTGTGAGGAGCTTGGACATGTGTGGGAAAATTGTATGGCAGATAGGCGGATATTTTGTTACGGCTGTGGAGCTCCGAATGTCTATAAGCCGCAGTGCCAAACATGCATTCGTAGAGCTTCGGAAAACCGTCAGAAGGGTGCATCCAACAACAGCCGGATGCCCCCAAAAAACCACCATTAATCTTGCCCGTTGACTTATAGCTAGACAAGAAGAGTTTGGCTTCTTGTGGTGAGAAAAGAAAGGAAACGAAAACGATCGTAAAGAGAGGTTGTCGGTTTTTACCCTCTCCCGAACGGATTCATAAATATTTAGAGGTTCGAAACAGAATTTTTAATGAAAAACCACATGAAGCCCCAAAACGAATCCAGCGTTTAAGAAAATATTATGATAATGTCAAAAATAACCGTAGACTGTTAGTTTCCGCTATTATTAATAGTCCCAAGGATATGCGCAGTTATGCCGAAGTATCCTTTCTGGGTCGAACAGAACAGGGGCTGTTAGACACCGGCGCAAGTATCAGCTGTATAGGTGCTGAAGTAGCTCAGACTGATTTTTCATCCTTTTCTGAATATAAACTAATAAAAGCCACTGCAAAAACTGCAGATGGCCAAAGTCAACAGATACTGGGGGTATTAAATGTCATCATGCGTTATCGAACTATCGAGAAACCCATGAAGTTATATATAATTCCATCCCTGACACAAAATCTAATCCTAGGTCACGATTTTTGGAGATCCTTTTCGCTGGCCCCAGACATCATTGCAGCTGTCGAGATAAGCTCGAAAGACGATGAGGCAGCCGAACCAGATTCCTTACGGTATCCTTTAACTAGGCAGCAAAACCAACAACTCGAGGTAGTTAAACAGTTATTTCCCAACGCGACGGAGGGACTAGGGCGTACGGCCTTGCTTAAGCATCATATCGATGTAGGTCAGGCCGCCCCCGTAAAACAACGCTTTTACCCGGTTAGCCCAGCGGTGAAAAAGTTGCTTTATGCTGAGGTAGATCGCATGCTCCAACTAGGCGTTATCGAACCGTCATCCATTGCTTGGAGTTCGCCAATGCGACTGGTTCTCAAGCCTAACAAAGTCCGTCTATGTCTCGATGCTCGAAGACTGAATGAAGTCACCCGTAAGGATGCCTACCCATTACCAAGTATCGATGGTATTTTTGCCCGGTTGCCCAAGGCAAATATCATAACCAAGCTGGACCTAAAAGATGCATATTGGCAGATCGAACTCTCTGAGGATTCCAAGTCACTAACTGCTTTTACGGTCCCGGGAAGGCCTTTATATCAGTTTAAGGTTATGCCTTTTGGCCTGTGTAACGCTCCATCCACTATGTGTCGTTTGATGGATGAGATCATTCCCCCGGATTTGCGTTACTGCGTCTTTGGATACTTGGACGATCTCTGCATCGTATCAGCAGATTTTTCTTCCCATCTAGCCGTGCTGGTACGACTCGCTGAACAGTTCAGAAAAGCCAACCTGACTCTGAATATTAAGAAGAGTCAGTTCTGTGTCACCAGCGTAAATTATCTTGGATACGTCATCAGTAATGGAGGTATTTGCACTGATCCCTCCAAAGTAGCTTGTATAGTGAACTGGCCACCGCCAAGGAATCTAAAACCGGTTCGCGGCTTTCTTGGGGTCTGTGGCTGGTACCGGAGATTCATCCAGAATTTCTCTGAGCTATCCTGTCCTATCACCGAGCTTCTTTCCAACAAAAAGAAATTTATTTGGACCCCGGAAGCACAAGTCGCAATGGACTCTTTAAAAACCGTGTTGACTTCTGCTCCAGTGCTCGAAAACCCAGACTTCGAACAGAAATTTTTCCTCCACTGTGATGCTAGTGATTTTGGTATAGGAGCCGTGCTCGTGCAATTGGTGGATCTGCAGGAAAAGCCAATAGCGTTTATGTCGAAAAAACTAAGTCGTGCGCAACGTAACTATAGCGTTACGGAGCGCGAGTGCTTGGCCGTAATTCTGGCCATCGAAAAATTCCGCTGCTATCTGGAACTGCAGGAATTCGAAGTGGTTACTGATCATTACAGTTTGTTGTGGCTAATGCGCCAGCAAAACGTGTCGGGGAGGTTAGCTCGATGGATTTTTAGATTGCAGCAATTGAAAGTCTGGATATCGCACCGAAAAGGAAAAGATCACATTGTCCCCGATGCTCTTTCCCGATTACATGAACCTGAAGTATCCGCAGTAGTGATGAGTCCTGTGATAGATCTCGAATCCGATGCCTTTCAGGATGAGAGCTACCAACAGTTAAAAGAACAGTATCAGAAAAATTCCTCTCAACTGCCCGATCTGAAGATTATCGACCAATTTCTGTACATTCGAACCGAACACGTTCCCGAGCGATTGAAGACCGACGTTCTTAAACAAGCTCATGACAATCCTACTTCAGCGCATGCCGGCATGCAAAAGACCATAGAAAAAGTTCGAAGAAGTCTGTTTTGGCCCGGCTTAGCTAAAGATGTTCGAGAGTATATTCGTAGTTGTGAGGTGTGCAAAGCATGCAAAGCTCCTAATTATACTCTGCGGCCACCCATGGGAAACCACATACCAACTTGTCGACCATTTCAACGATTATACATAGATCTGCTTGGACCTTATCCACGCAGCAAAAATGGACATGTTGGTTTGCTAATTGTTTTAGATCACTTCAGTAAATACCATTGGCTACACCCCCTGAAGAAATTTACTTCCGTAGTAATCCAAGAATTTCTGCTAAAGCATATCTTTCATGCATATGGGGTGCCTGAAACTATTGTTAGCGACAATGGAAAACAATTCAAAGCTACAGAATTCAACGCAGCTGGGAATTAAACATATGTACACGGCACTATACTCTCCCCAAAGTAATGCGGCGGAACGAGTAAATCGTTCATTGTTAGCTGCCGTGCGAGCATATCTTCAGCAGGATCAGACATACTGGGATCAGCATCTCTCAAGTATATCTTGTTCGCTGCGATCGTCACTACATCAGTCCTTAGGTTGTTCACCATATCGAGCCCTGTTTGGCTTAGATGTGCTCACTCATGGGACGGATTATAAGCTTCTGAAGGATTTAGACTTGCTGGAAGAACCCGTTGTCCCGGTAGCTAGGTCAGACAATTTAGCTCTAATTCGAAAAGATATACAGGGCAATATTAAGAAAGCGTATGAGCGCAACGTTGCTCAATACAATTTACGAGCCAAGCCTGTGTCGTTCCGAGAAGGTCAGGAAGTATTTCACCGAAATTTTTCCTTGAGCAAATTCACGCAAAATTTTAATGCCAAATTGGCTCCTAAATTTCTGAAATGTCGCGTGCGGAAAAAACTGGGTAATTGTTTCTACCTCCTGGAAAATCTGCAGGGCCGAGAAATAGGAACCTTTCATGCGAAAGACATTCGATCCTGATTCCCGCTAATATTCCGTCTAACGGTGGCATATTATCGGGTGGTGTAACGGTTGCGGTTGGACGATACCGATTCAAAATAGGTTATCGCTATGGTGCTCGGATATCGCATGCAATAACCTTGGGCCAATTATCGCTGCAGGGCATAGTATAGTTGGGGTGGGTGCAAGCAAGCTCGAGGTAGGGAACAGCTGAGCTGAGCTGCCGTAAGTGCTGTGCAGCGCATCGCAACGGAGCTTTCGAAGCCGAGCTTTAAGATCGGTAAGCTCTTATTTAAGCAGTGCAAAAGCACCAGAACGTTCTCTTTCGAAAATTTGAATCTGTGCAGCCGGTGGCTATCTCCGCGTCGGTAGCAAATATATAACTAAATCGACCACGTGTAAGCCCAAAAGAAAAGAAAAGTAACCCAAATAAGTGCCACAAAGACAAACCGAAAAGAAATAAAACGGAACGGGGAAAATCCCACACGGTGGGCGCGCCGCAAAAATCGGGCGAAAATTAATAACCGTGCGCCGAGAAAACTGGCAAGAAACTACCCTGGCGAAAAGTGCATATTTGCCTCGCCGCGCCAGCAAGTGTTGTTCTTGTTGCAAGCCCGTGCGTCCCGCAGCTCTGCCAGGAGAACCCAACGCTCGTGTCTCCGTGGAAAAGTCCGAAAAACCGGTATGTTAAAGTGCCCTGTAGGGAAAATTTAGATTTTTTTCTTAGCCCTCGTGGTTTTGGTTCTGTTTCGCCCATAGGGCCCTGGCCCCGAGCGGTAGCCACCCGGCTCTCCCAAAGTTCTGCCCCACCCACACCAAACTCCCACCCTTGACGGGAGTACTCTTCGGAGTCGACCTTGGTGTGGGGCCGAGATTTTTTTCCTTTTGGAGTCGTTGAAGCATCCACCTGCCCGGCGACATAACCTCCACCGGCTATCACCCTTGCGCCATATCTAACGTACGCGCATAGAGGGCATAGAGGGCATAGAGGGCATAGAGATCACCCCCCCCCCCCCCCCCCCCCCCCCCCCCCCCCCCCCCCCCCCCCCCCCCCTATGCGCCGCTAACTCGCTGTCTGCGACGGCCCAGAAGACGCCGCCACGGATCCGGACCCAGATTTCTTAGCATAGTGTAGTTTTAATTGTAATTTTTTTTGGTTCCTTCTGAGCACTTCTATGACTATGTAACTTTCCTTAACTCTGCGTCACAGTCCTACCTCGATAGGCGGGAATGTGAAAGTTCTCAAAACGGAATTTATTTTTGCGGGTTGGAGACCAAAAAACTTAATCATAAAGTAACAGACTACAAAAAAAAAAAAAAAAAAAAAAAAAAACCTTTTTCATACCCCCCCTATTTACCAATCCCCCTCCGACCTGGGCACACATTAACATGGTTTCCACAGCTGCACAACGAAAGGCGCCTTTCAGCGAGGGACCACTGTATTAAAGCCGTAAGTGACCCAATTTCAATTTTCTCCTTTGCGCCTGTCTTCGTCAAAATCTAAAACGCATGCGCAGCGGCCAGCCGCTGCTGATAAGAGAGCGCAACGCTTGTTTCGTCGGTTATTCTGGGTATCTTTACAGGGTTTAAACAACCTTTCTAGCATCGTTTTGTACAGTTTGGCAAGTGGTTTTTCTATTACGTATTCCCTTCTATCTCAAATAATGATGAAATGGCCATTTCTTTGGAACATTTTTGTTAGTTTCAGCTTTTTTGTTCGCCCCTATATCATCATTCCCATTCCATCTCTGTTTATTTGCTTAGGTGGAGACACGAGTCGCCTGAGCAACAAGAAAATACCATTTTTGCGCAACTTTTTTTTTAGTTTTGTCGTGTTTTCCCGAAATGGCAGCTTATTATGTGAGAAATTTACAACTCCAACTAAGGTCTGAGCGGGAGAATTCTTCTGCTGCCTGGTTGGATGGATGGATGATGTTTCATTGGGTTTCTGGCTTTGTTTCTGGTTCTGTTGCTGTTTATGTTTCTGGTTCTCCACTGTAGTGCTGTTTGCACTACTTAATTGTGACAACCGATAAGATTAAAATTAGTCTTAGTCCGTCGTCGTCGCAGTAGTCGAGAGCCGGTAACAGTACGAGTATACCCCCGCGATAAGATAAAACTCTCCACACAAATAAAGATATAGCGAGAAAGAGAGAGAGAGGGACCCAGAAACGAGTTGCCACCAATGGAGCCGCCGCTGACAACTCGAGTGGCAGCCACACACACACACACGTATGTACATGGACCCATGGATCATGGATGGGAACCAGATAGAAATTCCATCAAATATGGCAAGGTCGTCGCTGCTGCTTCGCGCCGCATTCCACACGGATGTTTGCCTTCTTAATTAAATAGATCATCGGAGGCGAGTACTCGTACTCGCGACTCGTATAATTTAATCAATCAACCACACAAAAACATTGACACAAGTCACTGAAATTGAAAGCCTAGAGACACTACAAAACAAAATTTACGCATTTCGAAATGAGTTCAAAACACCCGAAAAATAACCAAAAACCAAAAACCATTTGGTTTGTCGGGTGAATGCCGGTGAGTGTATTGAACTCGAGTCTGCTCCACCACTCCAGCTCCATACCGCCTCCACTTCCACCTATCTATCGCTTGCTCCCTCTCCGCCAATCACGAGCCAAGAAGATGAGCAAACAAGTTTGCTTTGAAATTCTTTTGTAGCATTTGATGTCGATGCCATGCCAGAACCAACCATCCCACCCCCCTCTGGGGCCCCTCTCTGTGACAGTTGATAAGTTGTCACATGGATATGCGACATGGAAACCCTATGCCTGACATGCCATCCAGAGTTCCTTCCTCCTCTAGCTGCAGTTTCGCTCACTTTCCTTGGCAGTGCACTGCACAAATGTCACCCAAGCGGATTTGCATGATTTGCTCTTTATTATTCGTTATCGCAATCTGAATCAGACTCGGAACTCTTGAGTACTTGAGAAAGATACTTCTCTCTTTTGGTGTTTGCAAGTTTTGGGTGCTCTAATTTCAGCTAATGCATGTTCTCTTTGGGAAAATGAGGCGAAAAACTGAGTTTACGTTCCATAAATCACAATATATATTTCGTGTTAATTAGTTTTCCATTTGCTTTGATCCTACTCTGCCTCTATCAATCTTTCTCTTGCCGCAGCACGACTTTTCTAACCTTCTTTGTTTCCAGTTCTAACACTCCTCTATCGACTATGCATGGTTTTATGGCTTTAATTGCAGGTTATTTCACTCGTTTTTTGATGCATTTGCTTATGCAACACCATGGCACCATGGTCTCGCGACCCACAATTCCGATTCGGATTTGTCTCAAGCGACGATGCATTTGGCTCCACGAATTGAGATTCTTACCGCAAAGCGTTTATGCTGCGGCTCTGGCAGTGGCGCCCCTGTTGAAGTAATCCAAAACACGTATTGGGACACCTATTTGACCAGGTTTTACCAGGTCTTGTCGGCCGGGCTAACTAGGGGGATTTACTATATGCTCTATATGGAGGAAGGTACAAAAACAAGAACGGAACAACGGAATGGGACCCATGTGAAATTTTGCCGCTGCTTTTGTGCTCCAACTTTTCTCCCTCTCTCTGTGTCTCTCTTTCTCTCTTGGTTCTCTGGGATCACATGCACAAAAAGGAGATGCAGAAGAAGGAAGACGTTTTTGAAGCGCGGAAAACGGCAAGAGCCAAAAACTGGTTCGAAAATCGTAGCTGGTGTGGCTGTTGTTGTTTTTATTGGAGGGGAAAACTTGTTGTGGCAGCCACAAGACACAGAAAAACGACACAGAAGAAGAGGAAGGCGAAGCAGAATCTTCTTGCCACCCGCTAAAACAGTCTTTTTATACCCGATACTCAAAATGAGTATTGGGGTATATTAGATTTGTGGTAAAAGTGGATGTATGTAACGTCCAGAAGGAATCGTTTCCGACCCCATAAAGTATATATATTCTTGATCAGCATCAATAGCCGAGTCGATTGAGCTCTGTCTGTCTGTCCGTCTGTCCGTCCGTCCGTCTGTCCGTCCCCTTCAGCGCCTAGTGCTCAAAGACTATAAGAGCTAGAGCAACGATGTTTCGGACCCAGACTTTGTGATATGTCACTGCTACAAAAATATTTCAAAACTTCGCTCCGCCCACTTCCGCCCCCACAAAGGACGAAAATCTGTGGCATCCACAATTTTAAAGATGTGAGAAAACCAAAAACGTAGAATTGTAGAGAATGACCATTAAGACTGCGGAATCTGAATTGGATCGTATTATTATTATAGCCAGCATCAAGAAAACAATTTCATTTTTTCTCGCCCTGTCTCTCTCTAACACACACGTAGCATAGGCGGCTTTGCTTAGAGTAAAACATTAGCGCCTAGATCTCAGAGACTATAAAAGCTAGAGCAACCAAATTTGGTATCCACACTCCTAATATATCGGACCGAGACGAGTTTGTTTCAAAATTTCGCCACACCCCCTTCCGCCCCGCAAAGGACGAAAATCTGGGGATATTCAAAAATCTCAGAGACTATTAAGGCTAGAGTAACCAAATTTTGTATCCGCACTCCTGTTAGATCTTATTATAAAACGTGTATCTCAAAATTTCGCCCCACCCCTTTCCGCCCACACAAAGAACGAAAATCTGTTGCATCCACAATATTGCACATTCGAGAAAACTAAAAACGCAAAATCATAGATAATGACCATATCTATCAGATTGCTGAATCTGGATCAGATCAGATCATTTTTATAGCCAATAGGAACAAATCAATTTGCAGTGGCTACGCAGCGCCCGACGTCACGCTCAGACTGATTTTCTGTCTCTCTCGCACGCACTCTTTATCGTGTCGTTTAATATTAGCGGCGTCTGCCGGAGGAGAGCCATACTGACTTAGTATCGGGTATAACTGTAGAGTTGCGGTGTCCGCAGCAACTCACAACGTTCCCCCTCGTATGAAAATACATTTTGTAAGCGGAAGAATTCTTCAGCGGCTTAAGGTTGAGATATCTCAAGAAACTGTTTTTCTTCTGTTTTTTGTATTTTTGTTGATGTTTGCTGAATTTTGTAATTTTTTTGTTGAGGCACATTTTTACACGTGCTTTTGGCTGCTTTTTGTTTGCACTACTTCTCTCTCTCTCTCTTTTTCCTTCGCGCGTTCTCTTTCTTTCTCTGTTTTGTTTGGAGAGCTTAAGCTGAGTAAACTTTTCACAGAATTTCCATTGATAAAACCAATGCACTCATTTTAATATGTGCATTAATTCGTTTAATAAACTCACAAGGCACAACTGGCACGGGACACGCACAATCACGGACACGGACAGGGTGGACACGGAATAGCTGCGAGGGCCACCAGAAGCGAGCGCGCGAGGGGGGCATATAACGTTGTCTCGGTCTGGTTCTCGCTGGCGCGGTCTACGAACTGAACAAAATGAGAGCCGAATGGAGACTGAGACACCGCTCGCCGAGAGTCTCGATCAGGCAAAGCTCATGTGGTATCGTGTCGAATCTTGTTCGCTACAACGCTCGCTCTCTCTCTCTGGCCCAGCAGTTGCAAAAATACCCAAGCAAGCCACGTTAAAAGGCAGCTGAAAAACTGTCGAGAGCGGGAGAGCAATGCGTCTTAAGACGTTGCTGTTGTTGTGGGCCGAGTATATGGAATACAAGGTGAGGTGCATTTCAAGAGGTGTGCTCCGTGGATTTATGGAAGAAAGAAAGAAAAAGTAACTAACAAGCGGAAATTCGTGAGAGTGAGAGTATTGTCTTCACCTTACACAAATTGTACCTTGGTTTTAAGAGAGAGAGCAACTACCTGATCCGCTTCTAGTAGGTGGGAGAGAGAGGGCGGCGAAAGAAAAAACCCAGTAGGAAATGTACGTATGCTGTCAATATGTTGGGCACTCCAATACCCATTGCTAATGGGGGTTAGACCCTCTTATCAGGGAACACCAGCAGAAGCAGCAGCAGCGCCAACAACAACAACAACTGAATATAGCAAAGCAAACAGGTATATTTCTATTTAATGCTGAAAGTCACTTATCTAAGCAGGAGGGAAACAGAGAGAGAGTAGCGTACTCCTCCACTGCTCTCTGAGAGCGCTCTTTCCGAGCGAGAACCTGTTGAGTGTCCAGTTCTTGGCTCTGGAAGTTATGTGGATTGTCAGGAGAGAGAAGAGAGAGAGAGAGCACTGGAATGGATAGAAGACTGCTGCCTGGACACGGGTTGGGATTCGGGTTCGGGACTTCAGATTCTGATTCTGATTCGGATTCACTTCAATGTTGATTCATGTTCTGGTTCTGTTTTCACTTTTGATTTTCAGCGCATGTTGATTATAATTAGAAGGAAAAAAAGACAGAGAACTGGAATAACTCGGAACACTGGGGGACCACCAACGAGGTTATGGGCTCTGAACTTGAACAACTCCCTATACCTCTCTGCCCCTCGCTTGACCGTAAAGAAATTGAATTTCAATATTTTTATCCGGGGCATGACCGTTAAATCGAAAGCTCAAATAACGCACGCAAACCAGGTGTTAATGAGGCATTTTGTTTCGGCGTTTGGGCCAAGCCAATTTATGGCCCAAGAGAGTGGCTTCGATTTAGCGGTACAAGCGACAGGCTGGCCAAAACAAATGCAAATATACATATCTCCAAAGAATCCCATTCTCGATTCGCACCAGAACAAAGCCCAATCAATCGGATATACTCGTGTATGTCTGACAAAGATGCTACTTGGACAGATCTTCCATCATTGAGTTTCTGTGTCAATCGATCCGATCGGTTCATTGGACGATTTTAGACGGATAAACTATGGGATCTGTGACCTATCTGCAATGGTATTCCGTGGCGAGGTTCGGGATTAGCATCTCCTCCAGTCCTTCCAGTCAATCATCCCCAATTAATCATCGCTTTGGTTTGTTGGTTCCCCATTTATTGTTTTGCAAAACATAGAAATAGAGTAGAAAGACGCACAGAGGGGACAGGGGGGTCAGTGAAAACAAGTTTATTGGAGGGGGAGTCAAGGGAAGCTTGTGGTATGTGGAATGTGCCGCAACTATCAATCAATTTTTGTTTCTTTTTCTCTTTCTCTCTCACCCCCTATTGTCCGGATAGGCGATTACCAAATCGGTGGACCGGCTTGACTTTCCATAGGAAAAGCCCCAGAAAAAAACACACAAATCGCTTGAAGGTTATCCGGGGACGAGTCTCGATCGAACCGAACCGCACCGCAGCGAACTGTTTAAGAACGTGTGGAACACACCTTGTCCAGACCCCGATCTTGATACGATATCATACTTGAGACCCATTTAACGTGGGAAAGAGCCATCAAAACAATAACCATACACACGGACGAGCACTTGGCCCTTTTTGCGAAAAAATTAAAAGCACAAATGTTTCAACTAGGAGCGGGTACAACGAGGTCCGAGGCCCCGGGCCCGTTCCCCAAAGTTTTGTGAGTTGCATTTCAATTGGGGAGAAACGATGATAACGACAACGTCATCGGCTTTATTTTTTGCTCCTCATGGCTGATGAAAATTTGCATTCAACCATATGTGGCTGGGGCTCTGGCAG
This sequence comes from Drosophila miranda, assembly GCF_003369915.1. NCBI lineage: Eukaryota > Metazoa > Arthropoda > Insecta > Diptera > Drosophilidae > Drosophila > Drosophila miranda. Next base: position 22,568,397 of record NW_022881603.1, on the reverse strand, counting down.
TGGCAGTGCCAGTGCCAGAGTGGGGGAACGATGGAGAGGGAGCACATTTTTAATGTCAAGCAACTGGCCGGCATGCCAAAGGTATTATGACATACATTTCAATTCAATTTTTAGATAAAGATGCGACTGCAGTTCGTTGCTTTGAATGTATTTTTGAGAAAAATGCAACAAAGGCGAGCGGAACGGACAGCGGACGGACAACGGACAACGGACGATGGACGACATTTGTGTGGCCGGGGCAATGAAGTTCCGCCATTGGCGGTGATGTAAACGTCGAAAACAGATACAGTCCGGCCGACCCGAATCTATCTCTATGAGTTACAGTAGTTCCCAGATATAAGCAATATCTGGAACTCAATTATATTGCATAGGAATTTGAGGGAACATTGAAAGGAATCTCAGGATATATCAATTATACGAAAGTATCAGCGATCAGGGAATAAGTTTAAAGAAGAAGAGAAAGCATCAATGAATTAATCTTACTTTGATGTAGGGATATTTAAATGAAGTTATCAGCAGAAAATTATAAGAAAAGATTTTTTTGTTGCAGTAATGTATTTTATATGTATTTATGATCGAAATCAATTAAATTATTGATCATATCATTTTGTAGGAATGACTACTGTGCCCAGAGGAGCTTCAGCTGAAGATCTGGCGGCATTTGCTGCGGGCCAAGCTTTATTTTTGTCAGTCAGTCATTCAGGCTGTCAGCCAGGTCAGTCGGTTCGCCTAATTGGATTTGCGCGCTTGTGCGTAACTATAAATCACACAAACACTACCAGACACGTAGATACAGATACAGATACAAATACAGATTCAGAGACAGTAAAACCAGCAGAAAGACCGAGCAGTGACAACCGGTTTGATTGCCAAGTCACCCGCTCAAAGCCCAACTGCAGACATGGGTCTCCACCGTTGCTGCTGCTGCTGCTGCTCCGAGGAGGAGGAGAAGAAGGAGGAGGAGCAGCAGATCCCATAAAGCTTTTTTCCACTCCAACTATTTGTAAAGTGACCAAAACGGTAACAACAGCAACAACCACAACAAGCAGAACCACTGGCCACACGAAGACAGTTACAACGAGGGGGAACGTTGTGAGTTGCTGCGGACACCGCAACTCTACAGTTATACCCGATACTAAGTCAGTATGGCTCTCCTCCGGCAGACGCCGCTAATATTAAACGACACGACAAAGAGTGCGTGCGAGAGAGACAGAAAATCAGTCTGAGCGTGACGTCGGGCGCTGCGTAGCCACTGCAAATTGATTTGTTCCTATTGGCTATAAAAATGATCTGATCTGATCCAGATTCAGCAATCTGATAGATATGGTCATTATCTATGATTTTGCGTTTTTAGTTTTCTCGAATGTGCAATATTGTGGATGCAACAGATTCTAAATCTTTGTGTGGGCGGAAGGGGGTGGGGCGAAATTTTGAGATACACGTTTTATAGTAAGATCTAACAGGAGTGCGGATACCAAATTTGGTTACTCTAGCCTTAATAGTCTCTGAGATTTTTGAATATCCCCAGATTTTCGTCCTTTGCGGGGGCGGAAGGGGGTGTGGCGAAATTTTGAAACAAACTCGTCTCGGTCCGATATATTAGGCGTGTGGATACCAAATTTGGTTGCTCTAGCTTTTGTAGTCTCTGAGATCTAGGCGCTAATGTTTTACTCTAAGCAAAGCCGCCTATGCTACTTGTGTGTTAGAGAGAGACAGGGCGAGAAAAAATGAAATTGTTTTCTTGATGCTGGCTATAATAATAATACGATCCAATTCAGATTCCGCAGTCTTAAAGATATGGTCATTCTCTACAATTCTACGTTTTTGGTTTTCTCATATCTTTAAAATTGTGGATGCCACAGTGTTTGAGATGCCAAGCTTTTTTGGCACCTATGTGTTTCAAAAATGAAAAGAGATTTCGGGTTAAACTTTATAATTCGTATTTAATCTTGGTGGCTTAGCGGAAGCCGATTGCTTGCTATTGCCAGATAAAACTTATGCGAGATCGATATGCAACCAATGCAACGACGGCGTTAGATCAAAGTGATTGCCGAAGTGGCGGCAGCAGATCAAAGTAGTTGCCGAAGTGGCGGCGGCAACTCCCCTTTAGCGGGAGAGCGCAGCAGCTCTGCAGAACGTCAACGTTTTACAACATAGGCGGCTCTCTCTGCTCATACAATAGTAATGTTAAAGTTACGGTTATTCTTCAGCGGCTGGCCCGAACATGCTCCCCCCGTTGGGAGCTAGTCTCTCAACAGATTCCTTAAGGGGCAGCAAACATAGCCGAGTGACGGCCCTCCTGATGTTTCCTGAGGATGTCTTCAGGTCAGCGACGCGTCACACTCCGTCCTTGCCCAAAACGACATCGACCACTCTAGCCAGTGGCCAACGCATTGGAGGAAGATTTTCGTCCTTCACCAGAACGAGGTCGTTCTTGCAGATGTTTTGCGCGGGGGTACGCCACTTCGCGCGCTCTTGCAAAAGAGTGAGATACTCTTCGCGCCAACGGCTCCAAAATATTTGCTGTAGTTGGGTGACCCGCTGCCAGCCATCCAGACGATTGTAGTTCAGTTTCGTTAGGTCAGGCTCGAGGATTTGCTCATGGGGGCCGCCTAAAAGCAGATGAGCAGGAGTCAAAACGTCTAAATCATCAGGATTTTCTGAAAGCGAGAGCAAAGGGCGAGAGTTAACAATTGCAGTGATCTGACAGATCAGAGTGCGCAGCTCGTCGAAGCTAAGCACAGCTGGTCCAACTGAGCGGTACAGGTGATATTTTGCGGTCTTCACGGCCGCTTCCCACAACCCGCCAAAATGCGGAGAGCGAGGTGGGATGAAACGCCAGTCGATCGAGTCAGCCAAGCAGGATTCGTGGACCTCCTTCATATGCGGTTCGCTCAGACAAAGCTTCTTTAGCTCCAGAAGCTCGTTCTTGGCCAACGAAGTGTGTGGCATTGTCCGACCAAATTTGACTTGGCCTTCCTCGAGTGGAAGTAAAGCGCTTTAGTGCGCCTAGAAACGATGCGGTGGTCAAATCCTTTACGAGCTCCATGTGTATAGCCTTAGAAGTGAAACAGATGAATACGCTAATGTAGCACTTGATCGGAGGCCTCGTGCGGATTTCTGATCGGTAGAAAAAGGGTCCACAGTAATCTACTCCAGTGACTTTAAAAGCTCGAGATCCTTCCAAACCTTCCTTAGGTAGGTCTCCCATGATGTGTTCGACCATGCGCGGCCTAGTCCTGAACCATCTCACACATCTGCTGACGGCCCTTGACACTGCCTTAACACCTCCAATGGGCCAATATTCCAGCCGAATTTTGGATAGCAAGGCGCGAGGTCCGGCATGGAGGTTTCTTTCATGATAATATCTAATCAGCGCAAAGGTAATGGAATGTCCCTTTGGCAGAATGAGCGGGTGCTGAGCGTCAAATCCTAGCGATGAGTTGTCAAGACGACCTCCAAATCTAAGTAGTCCAGAATGATCGATGAACGGGTTGAGCGAACTAATAGAACTGGATTTCATGACTTGACCATTGCGCCGAATCTCCTTTATGTCCATCCACAAATTTGCCAGCTGAATGTGTCGAATAAGAAGATGCGTTCCTTGCCGAATATCAGAAACGGTGAGTCTTGGATGCCTAAGACGATGTATAAATTTATGCATGTAGGCGAATGTGCGCTGCATGCGAAAGAATGAATTCGCAAATTTGCATCCGGACGTGAGATCGGCATGTGGAGACGTGATTAGCAATCCTCTCTTGCGAAGCTCCAAAGTTGCTATGTTGTTCGATGGAGATACAGGCCACTTATCCTTGGAGCCTAGCAAAAAGGATGGGCCGTGAAACCATAGCTCTGACTGGATAAGATGGTTGGGAAGCGAGCCTCTCGAGAGAATATCAGCAGGATTTAAAAATGTGGGAACATAGCGCCATTCCATGGCTGCCGTCAACTCCTGAATTGATGCCACTCGATTTGCCACGAAAACTTGAAATTTAGCTGTCTCGTCCCTAATCCAAGATAATGCTGATGACGAATCCGACCAGCAATAGAACCGACCTGTAAAGATTCCCATGTCCTTTACATTCTGCATGATTTTCGCAAGCAAATGGGCTCCACTTAATTCCAGCTTAGGAATCGATATAGTCTTTAGCGGCGCCACTCGCGACTTTGAGCACAAAACGTGGCTCAAAGACTGGGCTTCCCTGGACACGACATACACGCAAGCGCCATATGCTTCTAAGCTGGCATCACAGAATCCGTGAACTTCTGTAGCCACACTAGAACGAAGAACCAAGCGAGGAAATGAGATCCGAGAAATGCTTGCCAAACTATTTCTCAAGTCCATCCAAGTTGAATGCAACGCTGAGGGTAGGCTTTCATCCCAATCCAAATTTTCTCTCCAAAGCTGCTGAAGGAAGATTTTGCACCTGACAATGACTGGATTTATCAATCCAAGAGGGTCGTAGAACCGCGCAATCGTAGATAAAACCGACCGCTTTGATGGCTTTAAGTTTGTGTCCAGTGCGGACAAGGCAAAAAGCAGCTGATCCGAAGCAGGGTCCCACGCTAAGCCGAGAGTTTTGGCAATGTCGCTTCCATCATTAAACCTTAGGAACTTCTCTATGTCATCTTCAAGGGTTCCCTCAAGTACTTCCTGGTGACTTGAGCACCATTTCCTAAGTCTAAAATTACCACGGGCCAGTAAAGCTGATGTTTGGTGCATCTTGTCCATGACCTGTGCGACCGAATTACCGCCCGAAATAAGGTCATCCACGTAAAACTCCTGCCGCAGAGCAGCTGAGCCAAGAGGGTAGGACTCACCCTCGTCGATGGCCAGCTGGTGCATTGCGCGGACCGCTAAAAATGATGCAGCCCTCGTCCCGTATGTGACGGTGTCTAATGTGTAGACTTGAACCTCGGACTCGATGGAATCTCGCCATAGGATGAACTGATACAAATTGTCGGGTGGAGACACTCGTACGCAGCGGTACATTTTACAAATGTCCCCAGTGAGAGCGACTGGATATGTTCGAAAGCGAATCAATATGTTAAACAATGCAGGCTGAATAACAGGGCCTGTCATCATCACATCATTTAGAGAATATCCAGTTGATGAACCTGCGGATCCGTCGAAAACGACACGGAGTTTTGTCGTCGTACTGTCCTCCTTTAGGACACAGTGATGAGGCAAGAAATATTTGCAGAGACTACGGGAATCAGGGTTGACTTGGTGCATATGATGCAAATCAATGTACTCCCTCATAAAGGCGGAATACCGCTCCTTGAGTGTAGGATTACGCTCCAATTTGCGCTCCAGACTGATAACCCGTCGATAAGCCTGAGCATAAGATTCTCCTAAACGATCAGTATTGTTATTTAGCGGCAGACGAACTGCATACTCCCCGGATGGCAACCGTGAAAGGTGGCTTACGAAATGTGCCTCACAATCGTCTTCTTCTTTGGTATTCAACCCAGCCTCCACACAATTCTCGACTTCCCAAAACATACGAAGAGTTTTATCCAACCTTGCTTCAATCTCAGCTATCGAATCTGGACAATTGTGCGTAGCCAAAAGCGCCGAGCTTGATACCTTCTGTCCACCTCCAGATACGATCCACCCAAGCCGGGTCTTCTGCAGAAGAGGCAGTCCATCGGTGAGTTTGATTTGCCCTACGCAGAGGAGATCATAAAAAACGCTCGCACCAATGAGAAGATCAACCCGTTGAGGATTGAAAAATGCAGGATCAGCGAGCTGAATGTTAGATGGAATACGCCAATCGGATACATTTACTGTCATACTTGGTTGAGAATCGGTAATCGTGGGGGCGATGAGAGCAGTAAGTGTAGTTGTGTAAGCAGAGGTGCGAGAATGCATACAAATGCTTATGGTGGATCCCTCAGTAGAAACGCTGGTATCGCCCAGCCCAGACACAATTGCAGACGATTGAGTTCTCCTAAGCTGAAGCTGCTGGGCGAACCTGGATGTGACGAGATGCAGCTGCGATCCTGAATCTAAGATGGCTCGACAAGGAACTAAAACGCCAGACCGATTCTTTACGAGAACCACGGCTGTAGCCAGAAGCACGACATCAGAGTGAAGACCTTGGGCAGCAAGAGAGGTAGACGAAGGTAGAGACGAGCTGCTAGCAGAATTTTGAGCAACGGAAAGAGTGTCCGGTTGAACGGCCAGATCGTGAGGAGTAATACCTGGGCAGCCTTGTGTTGTGGGCTGTATACTATCGAAGTGCAACAAACTATGATGCCTACCGCCGCATACTCGACATTTTCCACTCTTGCATGCGCGGGTCCGGTGCCCCGGCTTTAGGCAATTGAAGCATAGGGAAAGCTTCTTCACTTCTTTGTGGCGCAGCAACGGTGAGAGATTTCCGAATATCTTGCACGAGTATATTCCATGGCCCGCTGAGTGGCAAAAGACGCATACAGACGGGTCGGCGGAAGAGTTGGAAGCTACAAACGTTTTCTTAACCTGCGTATAGGAATGGTTTTTTCCCACCTGATCGCTACTAGCGTGTGTCGCTGTAGCATATTCCAACCGCTCCATTTTCTGGCAGCGTTGCTGCAAGAATTCGAAGAATTCCTCTGCGGTAGGTATAGCATCCGACGATGTGTGCTCCTCCCATTTGGTTTGCGTCTTCGAATCCAACTTCTGCAGCAGCATGTTGATGACCATGAATACTGAAATCTCCTCAGCAGTTCCCAATGTCTGCAACGCTCGCATGTGTAAATTGACTGCATCCGAAAACTCCCGAAGCCGTTTAGCAGAAGGCGAGTCTACCCTCTTTAGCCCAAGAATCTTCTTGATGTGTGCCTGGAAAACAAGTCTTTTGTTATTAAAGCGTTTATTAAGTATATCCAGAGCCGCACGATAATTGGCACTGGAGAGCTCTAACGATCGAACCGAATCCAAAGCCGCATCAGCGAGGCAAGAGCGAAGGTGCTGGAATTTCTCGATGTCACTGAGATCCGCATCCGGTTCAATCACCGATTTGAACATTGCCATAAAATCCGAGAACTCGACGTATCCAACAGAAAATTTTGGCACCTTCAGCTCAGGAAGTCGCTGCTTGTGAGCCATGATGATGGTACTATGTCCGGAATAGCTTGGCAGAGTCGTAGAATGGGCAGCGGCGTGTGACTGGCTTACTTCAACAGCAGCCAGCAACTCAGCTTTCAACGATATGAAAAGAGTATCGAAGATTTCGCGCAGCTCACTCCCAATCTCGTTTTGATCGAGAGCCTCCAACTCATTATGGGCCTTATTAAATTCCTCTCGAATTTCTGCCAACATATCAAGGCGCACCTCGACTTCCGCGGCGGTCAGCTTATCGATTTTATTCCCCGCGAAGGGTTCGCCAAGCCTGTGCAATCGATCATATAATGACTGACTTTTACGCTTATACAGATTAGTCTGGAATCAGCCACCACAATATTTCCGCCCGCGCCTTTATTCGGATCGTTGTCCATGTTAACAGTTGTGCAATTCGACACAACAACGGAAAATGAAATACCGCTTAAGCGACGATGTATAGACGCGAGAGCGAGAATGCAAGACACGAAAAGTCAAGAACCGCGGCTGCAGCTGCGCAGAGAATGAGAGATTCGACGCTTAAAGTACCGGAATTTGTCTATAAATATTCCAGCCGCACTCTCACTGAATTTGCACTTTAACCTGTTTTTCAACGTGCACCCAAATGTATTTGTTGGTAGTTAAACTCAACAACAAAATATTGTATAAATAATAAGTGTTTTAACGGAACGCGACTAAGCAATGGTTTTATATCACGTCGGGGTCACCAATGTTTGAGATGCCAAGCTTTTTTGGCACCTATGTGTTTCAAAAATGAAAAGACATTTCGGGTTAAGCTTTATAATTCGTATTTAATCTTGGTGGCTTAGCGGAAGCCGATTGCTTGCTATTGCCAGATAAAACTTATGCGAGATCGATATGCAACCAATGCGCAGAGGGGTTAGCATAGAACTAAACTATAGACGACGGCGTTAGATCAAAGTGATTGCCGAAGTGGCGGCAGCAGATCAAAGTAGTTGCCGAAGTGGTGGCGGCAGAGAGCCCCTTTAGCGGGAGAGCGCAGCAGCTCTGCAGAACGTCAACGTTTTACAACATAGGCGGCTCTCTCTGCTCATACAATAATAATGTTAAAGTTACGGTTATTCTTCAGCGGCTGGCCCGAACACACAGATTTTCGTCCTTTGTGGGGGCGGAAGTGGGCGGGGCGAAGTTTTGAAATATTTTTGTAGCAGTGACATATCACAGAAGTCTGGATCCAAAACATCGTTGCTCTAGCTCTTATAGTCTTTGAGCACTAGGCGCTGAAGGGGACGGACAGACGGACAGACGGACGGACGGACAGACGGACAGACAGACAGGGCTCAATCGATTTGGCTATTGATGCTGATCAAGAATATATATACTTTATGGGGTCGGAAACGATTCCTTCTGGACGTTACACACATCCACTTTTACCACAAATCTAATATACCCCAATACTCATTTTGAGTATCGGGTATAAAAACAAAAACAAAGAGCCACACAAAATATGGCGCAGACATATGTGCATATCTTCTTGTTGTTGTTCCTGTTCTTCTTTCAGCGTAAAAAACATAAAGAATATAATTATGCTGCTGCACAAAATATCAGCTTACGCAACAGCCAACGAAAGGTGGCCGGCCACAGAATGTGGCATGTCAAATTTACATGACACAAGTCCCCCTCCCCCTCAGCCAACAGGTCGTGTGAAAATTATTAATGGAGCCACCGGCTCGGGATCCGACCTTAGAGAGGTTCAGGTGTCATGTGGAAAGTGCTGCTGCTGGACGATAGAAGCTTCCTAGAAAGGTTGTAAGTTTTTCTTACGGAGTTGATTTATGTATTTGCCCCAACGGCCCACAGGCTGTGTAAGCGGATGTTGTAAGCCCAAAAATTGAAATCGAAATGGCCAAGTTCTGGCTAATAACAGGAACGGAAGGAGCACTGGGCCCAAACGGAGCAGACGACCCTCTACTTTGTATGTGCTCGTGTGGGGGGTCTGGTCTTCGATCAAGCTCCACATGTGACATGTACTTTTATGCGAACTTGTAGCTTCCTTCAACTACTTGAATTTCACAAGTAAGGACGTCTGGAATGGATATAGAATTACTACAGCTTGCTAAAAAAAAAACCAAACAAACCGAAAGCTGATACCAACATATGGCGTTACGGATTTCAAATAGGGCGCCAAAAGGGTAGCAGAAAACTACAGCTGTCTGGCAGCGCCAAACAATCGAACCAAGCTATCGAAGCGATATCAAATGAACCAACAGTTGCACACAAATCGCTTCTTAAATATTACATTTAAATGAATATTTGCATACTTAAAACGTAAATTAAGCAATTCTTATCTTGTGTTAGCTGAATAACTGCAAATCTAAAGAAGTTCAAGATCTTTTTAAGCACAACAAGCACCCAAACGAAAGTTCTCTTTTGAACTACAGATAAGACTTATCAGCTGTGGGAGGCCATTATTAAACAACTGTTGATTCTGTTAAAGTTATTTTACTTGTAAGACAGCAGAAGATTAGTATACAGAATTATATGTGCTTCCGAGTAACATACGCAAGAGGCAGACGCCGAAAGAAGAATATCGATATGAGAACATCGATATGAGAACATCGATATGCAGCAGGGCACATGCGCAGTGTTGTTAGAGATCAATATCTAATTATCGTGGCGGTCACTTTGAACACTCCTCCTCAACACAACGCATGTTTACAAACTTTAAATATACTTAACTAATATCCAATAACATGTCAAGCACTTATAAACGATCTTTTAAACCAAATGCGAATACAAATTTATGGTGCTTAACCTTGGCTAAGTTCTTTGTGAGGACATCTGCTATCATCTCATCGGTTGGCAGATACGCAATGTTGACTTCACCTCTCTTGAGAACCTCTCGAATATGATGTATCTTGCGGTCGATGTGCTTTGTACGTGCATGAAACATGGGGTTTCTAGCAAGCTGCTGTGCTCCAATGTTGTCGCCGTACATCTGAATAGCTGACTCCTTGGACATCAGCTTCAAGTCAATCAGTAGGCTGCGAAAGTATATCGCCTCTTTTGCTGCAGATGATAAGGCTATGTACTCTGCCTCCGTGGAACTGAGGGCAACCGTCGATTGCTTTCTTGACTCCCAAGAAACCGCTCCTCCTGCCAACATGCATACATAGCCAGTGAATGACTTTCGGTTCGTCATATCACTTGCCCAATCTGCATCAACAAAACACTCAATTGCCTTTCCTTGCTTTGTGTAGCATATATCCCAGTCGATAGTTTTTGCCAAATATCGAAGGATGTGCTTGGCTGCCGCTTCATGCTCGGAATGAGGATCCTTGTTACGTTGTGCTAATTTGTTCACCGAATGCGCAATGTCCGGACGAGTCATAACAGCAAGATAAGATAACTCTCCAATTAGCTTTTGGAGACGTGCCTTCACGTTTCACCTCAATACCTAAAAAGTATGGCATAGGCCCGATGTCAACCACATCAAATTCTGCTGCGATCTTTATCTTGATATCAGATATATCATCTAGGTTCTTACACGCCAAAATAATGTCATCTACGTAGACACATATTTTTACCTGGCTTACAATACAGACAGGGTTCGTTGACAGTCGGTATAAAACCAATGCGTCTCAGCGTTGCATCCAACGTAGAGTTCCACACTCTTCCTGATTGTTTTAGGCCATATATACTTTTGTGAAGCCTCAAAACGTGATTTGGGTGAACTTCGCTGATGAAGCCCTCAGGTTGTCTCATAAAAACCTCATCTTCCAATTCGCCGTTGAGATACGCCGTGATGCAAGTGCAATTATCAACCTGATAGTTGCGTGGCCTACAACTGGTGCAAATGTTTCCTTGTAGTCGATCCCGTAGCGTTGGCTACAACCTTTCGCCACCAGACGTGATTTGAGCCTGTTCACGCTTCCATCCGGATTGGACTTAACTGCATAAACCCATCTGCATCCAATGGACTTTTTCCCGCTAGGCAATTTAGTAAGCGACCACGTGCCGTTCTTCACGAGAGATTCGTACTCGTCCTTCATTGATACTTTCCATATCTCGCCTTCAGTAGACCGTTCAGCTTGTGCGTAGTTTTGTGGAACTTGTACGTCTGCTGCCAGTATCGCATTGAGCATATGATACTGCTTCCTTGGTCGTCCTGGTTTGCCCGTCCGTACTATGGTTGGACGTCCTGGTCCTCTTATTGGTTCTGGAATTACAAGAACGTCATTACTAGACCTAATCTCCTCCTGATTTTCTGGCTCATTTTCTGGATCTTTAAATTGCTCGCTATCCATATCGGGTTCAGAGTCCTGGTTTTGTTGAACCTCAATTGATGCCATGTCATTGGAACATGATGCATCTAGTTTGCCCCCTTCAGGTTCTACAAAAATGACATCCCTACTATCTACGAGTTTCCTGGTTTCTTTACTGACCAAACGGTATGCTTTGGCCGTATCCGAGTAGCCCACCATTACATACTCTAAGCCTTTCTGTGCGAACTTTGATTTCTTTGTTTTATCTAGAGCTTTCGCTACTGAGCCAAAAACTCTTAAATGCGATACCACTGGCTTTCTACCTGTCCATATTTCAAAAGGTGTCACCCCGCTCAAGCAGCTGCTTGCCACTCTATTTCGCAAATACGTGGCAGTTCGAATCGCTTCTGCCCAATAGCATTCACTTAACCCAGCATGCAGCAGCATACATCTTGCCATTTCTACCAATGTTCTGTTGGCCCTTTCTGCAACTCCGTTTTGTTGAGGTGTATATGGCACTGTTAAGTTTCGCTTTATTCCATTTTGGTTTAGGTAATTATCAAAAACGTTTGATATGTATTCTCGGCCATTGTCGCTTCGTAAAACCTTGACTTTTCTCCCAGTTTGGCACTCAACTTGACTTTTAAATTCTTTAAAAGCCTCGAAAACCTGATCTTTGGTTTTTAGGAAACTTACTGATACATATCTTGAACAATCATCAATAAATGTGGCGAAATATCGATTGCCTCCCATTGACTGCTTTTGCATTGGACCGCATACATCAGTATGTATTAAGTCTAGAACGCCCTTTGACCTGTTTGTGCTCGATTGAAATGGTTGCACGCAAATTTTACTTCTTGCGCATGTTGCACACGCTTGTTTTGGCTTGTATATGCCCTTGAGACATATTACCATCTCCTTGTTAACCATTTCCTTTAATGCGTCAAAATGTACATGGCCGAACCTATTGTGCCATTTGAATGCATCTGCCTCAACATTTACAATGTTCATACACTTTTCCTGATTGTCCTGAACCATAAACAATCCATTTTCAGGATGTGCCTTTATAACTATTTTTCCGTTTTCAAAAATCATCGCTTGATTTTTCTCAAACACAACTTTTTTTTCCATGTTTTAATAGTTTTGTGACCGATATAAAATTGTACTGCAAATCTGGTACCAAGATAACCTTTTCCAGCGTAACGGATCTATCACCGAACTTTACTTGAACAGTTCCATGCCCTTCAGCAATAAGTGATTTACCGCCGGCTAAAAATACTTTTTGATTATCTTCCGTGAACGACACAAAGCGTTCCTTATCACAACATAGATGCGCCGTTGCGCCACTGTCTATGCACCATGCATTTAACATCTGGTCATTTGGCTTAGGTAAACTTAGGATTGGGACATATTTTTCTGGTTCCACTTTGGCATATTCGGTTACGCAAAGCATTGTACCCAATCTTTCCCCGCTTTTACTGTTTGCGCCCTTGTTGTTTGCTCCTTCCTGCTTGCTTTTAGCACGGCATTCCGATTTAAAATGCCCTTCCTTTCCGCACTTAAAACACTTTTTGCCCTTCTTAAAGTTTTTCTTAAAATTGTTGTTGTCATAGCTGACGTGTAGTTCCGCGCTACTTGTAATTTCCTTGCTAATGCTATCTTCCTGCCTATTCGCTTCTTCAGAAATTTTTATTTTTAGCATGCTCAAGCTCGGCAAATCATCTCGCGTCTCAATCGCAACAACAAAACTTTCATACGATTTAGGCAAACCATTTAGCAACACAACTGATAAGATCTTTTCATCAACCTTTATGTTGACCTCTGCTAAAGCCTCGTGTACCACCTGGAATTTCCGCAAATATTCCTGTGCACTTATACCATCCGACATTTTTAACGTCAACAATTGTTTAATTAAAAGCACTACCTTTGCTGGTCTGCTTGGCCTGTGAATTTTATTTAGCTTTTGCCATGCCTGTGACGACGATACACAATTTTTAATATTGTTTAGTTGGGTCGATTTAACACAAAGTAAAATTGACGCCAACGCCTTTTGATCCTTAAGTTCAAAAGCTGCACGTTGCTCATTTGTTGCACTTTCACTAAGCTCAATTTTACCACTGACGATTGGCCACAAATCATTTTGTATGAGAACACTTCTCATCAAAACTTCCCATGTGCTATAATTGTTTTCGTCCAGTTTCTCAATATTGAAATTCATATTTCCACTCATTTTTTATACTTATTGTCCCACAGTGCAAAATTTGTAACTGTCGATCGTCTCATGCACAAAGCAACTACGACGACAATACTGTTGTCCGTGTCTTTCTTTTGTTTTTTCGTTTTCTTTTAAGTATCCCTCCGAGTTGCTATTTACACACACACACTCACGATTTTCTATGCCTTGGTATACACACTTTTGGGTATACACACTCGCGGTTTTGTGCGGCTTGGCATACGCACTTTTTGGTATACACACTTGAGTCTCCGTTCGCTTTTGTGTTTCTTGATCCGTTGGGACTGCTTTATTTTGGACCTTAAACCACGGCAACGGTCCGATTCGCTGCAAAGATCTAATCAAGAAAACACAATGCGAATTTGTTCAACTTGTTCTTTTGCCTTTCTATGTACACACATACACTAATGAGTCTATGCCATTTTTTTAGCACTGCTTTTCACTAAGCACCAAACAATGTTTATTGTTTCTCACTGTTTCTGTTTTATACTGTTTCTGGGTGAATTGGTGTTTGGGCCCATAACCTGTTAAAGTTATTTTATTTGTAAGACAGCAGAAGATTGGTATACAGAATTATATGTGCTTCCGAGTAACATACGCAAGAGACAGACGCCGAAAGAAGAATATCGATATGAGAACATCGATATGAGAACATCGATATGCAGCAGCGCACATGCGCAGTGTTGTTAGAGATCAATATCTAATTATCGTGGCGGTCACTTTGAACAGATTCCACGTCCGCCCAGCGCCCACTAAGATGCATTCCGCTCAGGCCCAGGCGCAGGCACGCGACAAACTGTTCAAGAGCTGGTCAGGCATCAGCGAGGTGGCCATCATCAAGGAAGTAGCCACCAAAGGCGAGAACATCGACCTGTGTTTGGAATACTGGGCTAAGAAGAGAAAAACCAGCATAGCGGAGTATCGTCACTACTTCTACGATGTCGTGCAGGCGTATGTACAGCGATTGCTGTCGGAGCGTCTCGTCCACAAGGCAGACACCACATTGCGTAATGTGGACAGGGACGTCAAGTGCTTCTTCTTTCAGTACGCCTGCGAGTGCCAGGACAAGGATCTCAGTGAGTATGTGCTTGATCATCTGCGCACCAAGGAACCGCTGCTGTATGAGCAGGAGGAGCCCGTCCTGGCCTACTACTGGTCGCTGGTGCAGCAGATGCGTGAGTGCGGATCCCTGCTGTCGAAACTCAAGACCCAAATGCCGCGGGTGCACATCGAGGCGTTGATGACGCTGCCGGAAGAAGCATTACAGCTGCTCCTGGTGGAGCTCTTCTTTGCCAATGGCAATGAATCGCTGCTATCCGAGCTCAACAAGGAGATGGTGTGGCAGCACCTCGCGGATAATCAACGGCTGGACCAACTGCAGCGCTGGTGCTGTTGTCACGAGGGCAAGGAAACAGAGGACACACTATCGCCGCTCGAGAAGAGCTATGCGGCTTGACAGGTGGACTCTTCTATGTACGACTACGCACTGGAACAGCTGCAGCAGCCCAGTGAAACGCTGCGCAATTACTTTGCCCGCGCGGGGTACTTCTTCCCCGATGAATCCTCGTATATTCCCACACAGCTGCGTCGCCTCTGCACCATGGAATGCCTGGGACAGCATTCGGAGCTCATAAGTCGCCAGCCGCTGGCAAAATATCTCCTGGATCGTGGCCACCACGGCCTGCTCTTGATGGATTGTGTGCCCATTGCCTCGCTTGAGCAGCTGGCGGGCAGCGAGGCGCATCAGGAGGCCTTGCTCACACTTATAATTGATCTCAAAACTCATTCTTTGGCGAAGCACGAGGAATTTGAACTGGTATAAGATTCAGAGAGGCACTGCGCACTGGTACCCTCTAATAATTTCCCTTTTGCAGATATCCAAGAGCGTGCAATCGTTTCTGGAGAAGACACACAACGAGGCAGTCGGCCCCTTCGAGGAGCATCCCCTGCTCACATTCTACGATTTTCTATCGCTTGAGCCCAGCGTGCGCTCCCTCGAGAGCTTTCTCACCTCCACCAGCCTGAGCAGAGTGCCATATCTCAAGTCGCTGACGGCTCGATTTGACCATGGACCGACGGGCAGTCCTTCTGGTCTGCCAACGCCGCATGAACTGTTCCTGAAGTTCAAGCAAGTGAATCTCTCGGTGCTGGCTGCCGCTGGCCATGGGGAACTGGTGACCTTCTCGAATCCCCGTCTCTGCCAGCGCTTTGCCAGGAAGTCGCAGCTGAACTACACGCTCTATCTGAAGCAGCACAGGGGCGCCTATGCAGTGTACTATCTGATCACGGAGCAGCTGCAGCTGTACGGACAGATAACGAAGACGCAACTGTTCCATGCCTGCGAAACGACCACGCAGCTGGCCCTGCAGCATGCCGGCGATGAGGAACTGGTCACCCACTGTGTGGCCTGCTGCGAGATGCTGGGATTCGACACACAGCTACTGCGCAGCTTCCTCCTGCTGCAGCGACACCTGCCAAAGCGTCAGCATAGCGAGAGCTATTCGGATTTGTTGGCCAAGTGGGACCGGGATCTGGTGGAACGGATCGATGCGCATTCCCAAGAGTTTCCATTGGATCTGTATCAAGCTCTGATGCGACTGGCCATGCGGAATATTCCGGGAAGCTTTCCAGGGGCTCTGCTCAAGTACTACGCCTCCAGGAAAGATTGGTGGCATCTGCTGCTGCTCTTCCAGTACTTTGATCTGCCACTGACCGAGCTCAAGAAGCTTCTGCCGGACTTCAAGTTTTCTCCGCTGGGCGTCCACCTGCTGCGGGCATTAAGCTACGAGTCCCCCAGTGACCGCCAACACAAGCGAAGCTCCAACACACCCGCGCGTCGAGGGGGCGAAGCTCAGACGAACTCTTCGCAGGAGACGATGACCAAATCTTCGCACAGTTCCATCCAGGAGGCCACCAGTGTGCAGCAGCAGCAGCTAGAAAGGAATGCGGGTCAGACCATGTGCAACCTGCTCACTCATTGCGCTCGGCAGGATCTGTTTGCCATAATCCTGTGCAGTTCCAACAATCTGCCCGACGAGGAAATCATCTCAACCACAGCAAAGTTTCTGGAAATGATGCAGGGCAGCACTCCGCACTGCAGCAGCATCAATCTCTTGAGGCACTGCATAAGGGAAGAGCAGCCCATCCTCGCTGTGCTGGCCGCCACCCTAAGTAGACGAAATCTGGACTGGTGCTGGCTCGTTGGGCTGGCTGTGGCCAGCGGACAGTGGAGCACCCTTCTGCGGGAGGCATCCAAAACGAGAGAAGACGATCGCTCCGAGTGGGTGTGGTCTGTGATACGGGGAGCCGTTGCTGGCGGACAGGTGAACGCTCTCCTGCACAGCTTCGAAATCTTCAAACCGGTGAGTGCGGGGATGCTACAACTATTGATTCCCGATTCCAATAATTCTGCATCTTCTTGTAGGATTGCAAATTCACGCATCTGTGCCGATTCCTGCAGTTGACAAGCCACCAGGAGGACTTTAGCGAGTCCACAATTTTGGAGCTGCGTCAGTACTTCTGCAGCTGGAGCCACGATGCAGTCACTCTCCCGCTGTGTGCCCCCCTGCCGCGCAAACAGATGATGCAGCGGTCCATTGGGCTGCTGCTCGTTCAGTTGCAGTCGAACTTTGACTGCATTCTGCAGCAACAGAGATTTCTGGACTGCATCTGCCGCTCAGATGTAGGCGACATTTGCGATCTCCTTGACTTTTGCCTGCTGCACAAGGTCTTTGGTGTGGCCGCCCCATGGCTAAGGGAACTGGCCATTGACCTGGAGCAGCTTGTGAGAAGAGACAGCCCCGAGTACAAGCGTCTGGTGGATTCCCTTATCGAGGCGAAGGAGTACGACGAGGCACTGCAATTGTCTACCTTGCTGCAGCTTCCGCTGAGCGACAGTGTCTATGGCAAGTGGCTCGCGGAGTTGGATGCTGGAGTGCTGCGTCCTCACCAGGAGATCGAACAGCATGCTCTGCCCCTGTCCATTCTGGTGAACTTTCTGCTGCAGGCTGCCACCGTCCTGCAGGCGGATGGTGTTAGAGGCTACGAGTTGCTCCAAAGTGCGCTGGGTGTGATCAAGCAGCACCATTTGTTCCACAACGAGTCCTTCGACAGGGATCAGATCGAATACGATATGGTCGTGTGCTATCTGAATCAGCCAGAGGATCAGCTTTCCTCGCTGTCCATCTACCACTCGGAGTATTACGAACAGATTATGCTCCAGGAGCGCCTTGTCCTCTATAAATCCTTCTCAGAGCTAAAGGAACTGGCCGCATCGATGACCTCAGCATTGCCGGAAAATCTCGCTTAACGGCGGAGATGGAAAGACGACTGGACAGCCTGCTGAACACGCTCCTGGACAAGGGCGATATTGTGGAGGCGTTGCGACTGCGGGAACTCTTCGAGTATCGGCCCAACGATCTGCGATTCATTTTCTTTGCGATGGCTCTGGCCGAGGGCATGGCCAGCATCGGTAATCTGTCCAGCAAAGAGCGCCAGTTGCTTGGCGAGATTGAGAAGAGTACGTTTCCAAAGTTCAAACGGATTACGCTCAATCAGAATGTGATGTCGCGATGTGGCAGCGATCTCTCCGACAGCTGCTCGGACTCCCTGGCCCTGGAGTTCGAGGAGATACCATCCAAGGAGAAACAGCAGACGCTCGAGACCCTACTGGGCATTGGGTCGAAGCTTAAGGCCGGCGCGGAGCTGGGTAGACGCATTGTGCTGGCCTATCGGGCTGCCATGTACCTGGACAAGGATTATTTGGATGTGCTACGCACCAAAGATGTAAATGTGCTGCTGAAGAGTGCCGCCGATGAAGACTGCCTGCAGCGTTTGTTGGTGGTCAGCGCCATACAAATATCCACGCGTATGACACCGAAGGAGGTGAGATCTGATCCCTAGAAAAAAATATTAGACTTATCCCCTTGTCGCGTGCAGGTGTGGGATAGCTGTCGTTTACCCATACTAGTATGAAGAGATTTCGTGTGCACCTCTAGCTATGCTCTGACTAAGCTCGCCGGATTGTCGGGGTTCGTTCTACTCTCTCCTATCACATACTGACACACACTCGCATAATGTTTTAGGTGCACATTTAAAAAATTAACGAGGGGGAACGTTGTGAGTTGCTGCGGACACCGCAACTCTACGGTTATACCCGATACTAAGTCAGTATGGCTCTCCTCCTGCAGACGCTGCTAATATTAAACGACACGACAAAGAGTGCGTGCGAGAGAGACAGAAAATCAGTCTGAGCGTGACGTCGGTCGCTGCGTAGCCACTGCAAATTGATTTGTTCCTATTGGCTATAAAAATTATCTGATCTGATCCAGATTCAGCAACCTGATAGATATAGTCATCCTCTACGATTCTGCGTTTTTGGTTTTATCGTATCTTTAAAAATGTGGATGCCACAGATTTTCGTCCTTTGTGGGGGCGGAAGTGAGCGGGGCGAAGTTTTGAAATATTTTTGTAGCAGTGACATATCACAGAAGTCTGGATACAAAACATTGTTGCTCTAGCTCTTATAGTCTTTGAGCACTAGGCGCTGAAGGGGACGGACAGACGGACGGACGGACAGACGGACAGACGGACAGACAGACATGGCTCAATCGACTCGGCTATTGATGCTGATCAAGAATATATATACTTTATGGGGTCGGAAACGATTCCTTCTGGACGTTACACACATCCACTTTTACCACAAATCTAATATACCCCAATACTCATTTTGAGTATCGGGTATAAAAAAAAAGCTCCTATGCGAACTATCGGTAAGGGGGAATCGAACCGATCGCGCTCATCGGAGAGGTACGGCAACACCGCAAGGCGTGAGGCCGAAAGAGGGCGACAGGGGGCACCCGGGTCGAGAACAAAGCACGCGCGCCGGTCGCGCGGGGCTTTTGAAGCATCCCAAACCTGGGACGCGGAAAACCGGGGTTTTCCGCCAATAAAAGAAAGTGTGAAAAGGAAGTGTGAGGAAAGGTATTCCCACACGTAGGGGGCAGTGCAGGGTTAAGCGCTAACGGCCGTTATCCGGGGATATCCGGAGGCGGCGAACTCCCGAGGAGAGCTCTCCCGGGGACCCAAGATGAGAGGGGAGGACCCCTGGAGAGAGAGCCGCGGGATGACGGGATCGGGCCGGCAGTGGCCCAGCGCATGACCAAATATGGTCATGAGATCACGCCACCAGCCAGGTCCCGTTGAAAAGCGACAAGGGAATGAAGGAACGCCGATGGAAAAATACGGGCACCGCATGGCGGAAAGTGCCGTTAGCGCCAGGCGGCATCGGCGGCGCTGACGCAGAAGCGAGCCTATAAGAGGAGGGCCGCGACCAGGAACAGGGGACAGTCAGCAAACGGAGCTAGCAAGAGTGAAGTGCACAGTGAGCGACAAGAGTGAGACCAAGCGAAGGGAAAAGAGCGTTAGAAAGCGAACACGTTGTGTGAGGATTGAGAGGCGGACTCGAGCGTGCAGCCAAGAGCCAAAGACCCCAATCCCTTGAACCAACGGTGCCACGCTTGACGCGCAACCCACCAGGAGTGAGGCACCCTCGGGCCGCAAAGCCAAGGGAGTCGAGTGAGAGCGAACGCGTCAGGCGCCTGACTGAGAGGCGGATTTGGGCCGCGTGCCAAGAATCGCTAGCCCCAGTCAGTAGAGCCGGCGGTGCCACGCTCGGCGACGCCGTGGGAGAACGACCACGAGGAGAACCCGCACCGGAGTCGGAATAGCGTAAGATAGACTTAAGATACTGTTAGGTATTATATTAATATCTATATACGGTCACACCATCCAAGGGAGATAGAATAAAAGAGAATCTTGAAGAGAACGCGTGCTTAAGTCTGAGTGTCAATACACTACATAATTGGCGACGAGGATAAAATAAAACGTATTAATATACATACACATGTTAAAAGTGCATATAATATATGAATAGCAACATGACGAAAAATGAATCACCAACATTCTATCAAATGGCAACAATTGCTGAGTTTTCGCCACACCAAGAAACGTTCTGCATTTGGAAGGAAAAATTCGACATACATTTGTGCGAATTGAATGTGAAAGAGGAAAACACAAAAAAGGCAGTTTTGTTGAAGTCGATCGGTACAGCGGCTTACACTGTACTACATAGTTTGTGCAATCCGGTATCACCCGTATCAAAAGCATACAAAGAATTATGTGAAATTTTAAAAACACACTACACACCACCTACACTCATATTCAGAGAAAGAAAAAAATTTCACATGTCCACAAAAAGTGAAGATGAGACTGTAGCGGAGTGGTATGCTCGAGTTAAACAATTGGCATTGGAATGCAAATTTGGCTCAAATCTGGAAGCGTTTGTATTAAACCAATTTGTGATGAGCCTTCCCAACCCTATATATGAAAGAATATGTGAAGAAGACGAAAATCTAACTCTGGCTGATGCACTCAAGAAGGCGATGATCATGGAGACGAAGATCAGCACAAGGAAGACAGAACACAACGTCAACTACATGCATCAAAAGAACGGGACTAGTCAATGGCAGAGGCAAAGAGGCGAGAACAGAGATCAAGCAAAGAGCAACGGCAGAAGACATTTCAAGGGCAACCGAAACGTGAGTTACAGAGGCGGCAGAAGCGACGGTGACGGCGACGGCGAAAACGACTGCGACGCTGGCAGAGAAAAGAAGCAGCAGCCATGCACACACTGTGGCTGGCGAAATCATAACTCAAACAATTGCAAGTATAAGGCATGCAAATGTCACAGCTGTGGAAAAATAGGTCACTTGGCGAGCATTTGTAAAAATAAATCAAAAAAATCCGTAAATTATGTATCTCAAACAAAACATGACACCTATTCTGATAATAATTTTGATAATGATAATTATAACTTTTCTATCTATAGCGTTGATACAACCTCAACTAGTGGAGTATATTATTTACCTGTAAAAATTGATGGAAACATAACGAAAATTGCTTGCGACACTGGTGCACCGTGCACATTGGTTCCAAAAACATTTTACGAAAGCTTAAATACCAGCAGACCACTTAGAAAATGTCTAGTTCCATATGTAGATTACAATGGAGATTCAATCAAAGTTATTGGTGAGTACGATGCAACGATCGAATATCGAGGTCTAAAAAAACAAATTGTTGTTGTTGTAACCAATGCAGTGAGTCCACCTTTGCTAGGTAGAACATTTTTGAGAGCTTTTAATTTTGAGTTAATGCAGGTGAACAATGTGTACGTAAATGAACCAAATTCTGTAATTACAGAACAGATTAAATCGGAGTTTGCTGAAGTTTTTGAGCCTCGTTTAGGTTCATATACTACGAATACGATATCGTTACTATTAAAAGAAGATGCAAAACCAATATTTTTCAAGCCTAGGTCAGTACCATTAGCATGGAAAGAAAAGATTGAAGTGCAGTTACGAAAATTCATAGATGATGGAATTTTAGAGCAAGTTGTTAGTTCTGAATGGGCAACACCTTTGGTACCGATTTTAAAACCAAACGGTGACATACGAATTTGTGGTGACTATAAGGTTACATTAAACCGGTCTTTAGTCGACGTAAAGTATCCACTACCTCGAATAGACGACATTTTTGCAGCGCTTGAAGGGGGTACACTGTATTCAAAACTTGACCTGTCAAATGCTTACAATCAGCTAAATTTAGATGAGCAATCTCAAAATTTGTGTACTTGGAGCACACATATTGGACTATTGAAAGTTAAACGCTTACCATTTGGTATAAAAACTGCAGCAGCTATTTTTCAAAAAACAATGGAAGGGTTGTTTCAGGGTATGCGAGGAGTTGTGGTTTATCAAGATGACATAACAGTTACAGGACGAGATCTTCAAGAACATATTTCAAACCTAAAAGCTGTACTTAATAAACTGAAATCAGTTGGACTTAAATTAAATGACAAGAAATGTGAGTTCTTTAAATCCAAAATTTGTTACCTAGGATTTTCAATTGACAGGATAGGACTGAGCAAAAACAATGATAGAGTTGCGAGTGTATTGTTTGCACCGGCTCCGGAAAACGTATCACAGCTTAGAGCTTTCATAGGCATGGTAAATTATTATTCAAAGTTTATCAATAATTTCGCTCAGATAATGAGTCCTTTATATGCATTATTAAAGAAAAATACAAAATTTAATTGGACACGCGAATGTCAGAGTGCATATGAAGAGGTAAAGAAAGAAGTAACTTCCGAACAAGTTTTAGTTCACTACAACCCAGATCAACCGTTAGTATTAACGACTGATGCTAGCAGTCATGCAGTTTCAGGTGTTTTATCACATAAATGCAATGAAGATATCAAACCAATAGCATTTGTATCAAGAGCATTATCCAAAAGCGAGCATAATTACAGTACAATCGAGAAAGAGGCCCTGGCTATAGTGTTCTGTGTGAGTAAATTAAGACAGTATCTTTTAGGAAACAAGTTCATCCTTCGAACAGATCACAAACCATTACTAAGCATATTTGGAGACCTGAAAGGACTTCCATTGATGGCCTCTGCACGAATGCAAAGATGGGCACTGACTTTGTCAGGTTTTCAATATACAGTTGAACTCATAAATGGGACCTTAAATATAGCAGATGGACTCTCAAGAATGCCTCAATGGGAAACGGCTGTACCAAACGAAGACTATAATTACATACATTTTATACAGTCCGAAAAGGTGTTCAAAATTAGCTTCAAAGAAATAGCTCGTGAAACACGACGTGACCCAATATTATCAAAAGTTTGTGAGGCAATTAACACTGGTTCGAAGACAAGATTAAAAGGCAGCGAGTTTTCTGCCTACATCTCTAAAACAAATTAACTTTCAGTGGAATATGATTGTATCTTATGGGGACACAGAGTAGTAATTCCAACCAAACTGAGACAAGCTATTTTAGCAGAATTTCATGCATCGCATTTGGGAATAGTAAAAACCAAAATGTTAGCACGTTCTTATGTGTGGTGGCCTTGCATGGATTCTGAAATTGAGAAATTAATTCGAGATTGTATTCCTTGTCAGGAACTACTATCAAGTCCAGAAAAGAGTCTGTTAATACCGTGGAAATCCACAGGAAAGGCTTGGAGTCGAGTACACATAGACTTTGCAGGACCAATTAGAGGTTTTCATTTATTGGTTATTATAGATTCTTATACAAAATGGGCAGAAGTATTCAAAACGAAGGAAATAACTTCATTGTTTACTATCAACAAGCTTAGAGAAGTATTTTGTCGATATGGTTTACCAGACGTGTTAGTTAGTGACAATGGACGACAGTTTACTTCTGATGATTTTAAAACGTTTATGAAAAACAATGGTGTTAATCACATTTTTACTGCTCCAGGACATCCAGCGACTAATGGTCAAGCAGAAAATTTTGTAAAGACTGTTAAGAAATCACTATATGCAAACATAAAGGCTAATGAAAGACAAGATTTTAATACAATTTTAAATAGATTTTTGATCGATTACCGAAATACGATTCATTGTACTACGGGCGAATCTCCTGCTAAATTATTTTTTGGTCGTACACTAAAAACAAGATTTTCGTTGTTAAAACCACCTACGGTGGAAAGCATAATAAATAAAAAACAGACTGAGTGTGTTGTAAATCACAAAGGTAGACGAAGCACAGAATTTTTAAAGGGTCAAAAAGTTATGGTTAGGGACTACAAAAATCCTAACAAAGCAAGCTGGACTCAGGCAACTGTAAAACAACAACTGGGCCCGCGTTCGTATTGTTGTATTTTGGCGAACAATAACAGAGAAATAAAACGTCACCTGGATCAAATTAGAAACCAAAGCACTAACAATCATACATCGCCTAATGCGAAAACACCTGATGTCGAAAGCAATTGTTCAGTAGGTGACAATTCCAAAACCAACAATGAACAAATAGTTTCTCAACCAACACCCACCAGGAGAGAGTTGAGACCACGTGAGGCAGGGAAGGTAGTAAGGCGTATTTAACAATAAAATAATATAAAGAAAGGAATTATGAAATCAAATTATGTACAAATTAAACACTGAAACAAATACTAAACAGATTAAGAAGAAAGAAAAATACGAAATCACATAAATTTTATATACGCTAATTAGATTAAGTACACAAATCAAATTGTTATAAGAAAATAGATTTGTAAATGACATGTATATTAAACATCTAAGGAGAGGCGTGTAAGGTATTATATTAATATCTATATACGGTCACACCATCCAAGGGAGATAGAATAAAAGAGAATCTTGAAGACAACGCGTGCTTAAGTCTGAGTGTCAATACACTACAGATACCAATAAAGCATACTAGCATACCAGTACAAGACCCAACCCGTGCCTTCTTACTTGTCGTCGGGGCAACATACAAATATTGTTGCAGCGAGCCTACCGACCGCTGAGCCAGCCCAGCTGCATCAGACGGGAAGAGAACGGAACGTTACAACCGCACCTCCAGCAGAATGTTATAGGTCGGCCATCGCATGCTTGTGCCCAATGGCGGTCACTTCCACATCGTCGACACGCCTGGGCTGGGTTTTTCCCGAACCCAGCCTCTATGTTCGTGTTCGCTTGGTCGTCCCGCCGCGTTGGGACCGGCCTTTTTTCCCTTGTCGAATCAGAGCTGGCTGTCGTGTCGCCCTGGCAGCAGCGACATATCTCCGTTACTGCCGGACGAGCGAACGGATTGTTTGCTTTTGCCTTATTCGCCGGACACTCCCGTTGGAACTCCAGCCGGTCCCTCTCCAGAGCCTCAAACTCGTCGGCCAGCGTCATCATGTGATCCAGGTCTCTGCACCTATGTGGCCGGATGAACACCCTCAGATCGGGCATGCTGTTGTCTCTAATGAGCTCCAACTGCTCTTCGGGCGTGCATTTTAGTGGCCGCATAAGGGTCTGCATCTCCACCATGTAGTCCTTGAATGGCTCTCCCCATCTTTGCTTCCTCAACCTCACCTCCTGGAGTAATTTTTCAAAATACCCCCTCGGCAGGAAGTATGCTTGGAAGCTACGCGCAAATGCGTCCCATGTCTGCCACTGCCTGTTGTTGGCTACAAACCACATGAGCACCCGACCCTTTAGCAGCTCAGGCATGGCTCGCGGAATTAGATTCAACTCCAACCCGTACATGTCGGCTGACCACTCGATCTGTTCCAGGAACTCGAGTGGTTTCGCCCTGACCTGCTTGGCGACGTGGGCAAAACTCGAACTGGGCGGTCTCGTGGTTTGTTCATCTAGTCCCCGTCGACGATCCTCCCCTGCTCTCCCTTCTTCCAATCCCTGTGGGTTTCTCGCGCCCCCTTGCTCCGGCTGTGCTGGCCTGGTTGGCCTCTCCCCACTCTCTGCCCGCGGTCGGCTAGGCGCCCGGCTTTTCACCGGGACCGCCAGGCTCGCGATGAGCTCCTCTGGGGTTTCGGACGGCCGTCTCCACAGCGTTACTTGCTCCGCACTCGCCGGCAGCGAGTCGAGCCGGCACTCCGCCCCGTCCTCCACTTGGGCCGCGGTCACGGCTCCTCCCGCCTTCATCTCCCAGGCCTCGAGCGCGTCCGCATACTCCGGTTCCTCTCCGTGTTTCTCTATCCACTCCTTGAAGATTCGGCGCATCTCGGTCAGCGTGCCTTCCAATCGAAGACCGCACGCCCGCGCGCACTGGACCAAGTCCTCTTTCCTCAATGAATGAACCCATCGTCGGCTCCTCATTTTTATGCCCTCGCGATACCTCGCTGCCCTCGCTGCAACAATATTTGTATGTTGCCCCGACGACAAGTAAGAAGGCACGGGTTGGGTCTTGTACTGGTATGCTAGTATGCTTTATTGGTATCTTAAGTCTATCTTACGCTATTCCGACTCCGGTGCGGGTTCTCCTCGTGGTTCTCCTCCGTGGTTCGATGAGCGTGTCGCTCCCTGGGCCCCCCACGGCGTAGCCGAGCGTGGCACCGCCGGCTCTACTGACTGGGGCTAGCGATTCTTGGCACGTGGCCCAAATCCGCCTCTCAGTCAGGCGCCTGACGCGTTCGCTCTCACTCGACTCCCTTGGCTTTGCGGCCCGAGGGTGCCTCACTCCTGGTGGGTTGCGCGTCAAGCACTTCACTCTTGCTAGCTCCGTTTGCTGACTGTCCCCTGTTCCTGGTCGCGGCCCTCCTCTTATAGGCTCGCTTCTGCGTCAGCGCCGCCGATGCCGCCTGGCGCTAACGGCACTTTCCGCCATGCGGTGCCCGTATTTTTCCATCGGCGTTCCTTCCTCCCCTTGTCGCTTTCCAACGGGACCTGGCTGGTGGCGTGATCTCATGACCATATTTGGTCATGCGCTGGGCCACTGCCGGCCCGATCCCGTCATCCCGCGGCTCTCTCTCCAGGGGTCCTCCCCTCTCATCTTGGGTCCCCGGGAGAGCTCTCCTCGGGAATTCGCCGCCTCCGGATATCCCCGGATAACGGCCGTTAGCGCTTAACCCTGCACTGCCCCCTACGTGTGGGAATACCTTTCCTCACACTTCCTTTTCACACTTTCTTTTATTGGCGGAAAACCCCGGTTTTCCGCGTCCCAGGTTTGGGATGCTTCAAAAGCCCCGCGCGACCGGCGCGCGTGCTTTGTTCTCGACCCGGGTGCCCCTGTCGCCCTCTTTCGACCACACGCCTTGCGGTGTTGCCGTACCTCTCCGATGAGCGCGATTGGTTCGATTCCCCCTTACCGATAGTTCGCATAGGAGCTTTTTTTTTTTTTTTTTTTTTTTTACTGGTATGTTTGTTTTCAGTTACTTTCTTCTCCATTCTTCTTCTCTACTCTTCTTTTCTTCTCAATACCTAGCCCGGAATACCTCCTGCCGGTCGGTGGACACCAATAGCCGGTACCGGACGCCCCCGTCGTTGACCAGACGCTTCACCTTCCTTGCGGTTGGTTTTATCCGCGCGAGAGAGCGCGTGCCGACGGCCGGCCACTCCTCGCGGTTGACGGCCCGCCACCGTGAGTTGTCCGCCGACCTCGTCTGGGGCCACGATGCCTGGCGCTGGAGCTCGGGCCGGGGCGCCTCCGCCCGCTCCCCTGGGCACGACGCCTGTCGGCCCAGCTTCGGACGCTCGCCCTGGCCGGGTTCCGGCCTCCTCCCACAGTCGAGCCTCCCTCGCTTCTTGCTGCTGGTGCGCGGGCCCAGAGGCCCACGATATGTGCAGCGTTTGCACGTGCCACATCATGCCGTCTCGCACCGCGGAGCGCACCTCCTGCGAGACGAACGGCCCGATGGCGGCTCCCTGTGGCCCGTGCCAGTGCTGCTGCTGCTGATTTGATAATGCTGTTAATATACCAGCATTATAAGATTTTACATTTTGAAAATAAATAATGTGGTGGCAGCAGCCCGGGCAAGAAGCGAGGGAGGCTCGACTGTGGGAGGAGGCACCACGCGCCAGTGACGAGCGGGACCCGAGGCGGCGGGCACGGCCACAGGAGTCGACAGGCCCAGCGGTGGCACCCACCGCCGAAGAGGTGCCCGAGGAGGCGCCCGGGAGGACGGCAGAGGTCGAGACGGAGGGCACGACGAACACGCCAACATCACGGACGGCGGAGGGCCCAGCGGCGGCGCCCGAAGCCGAGGTGGCGGCCGACGGCGAAGCGGATGACGGCGCAAGAGCAACGGCGGAAGCGAAGAAGGACGAGGCCGCGGAACAACACTCACCCGAGCCATGGGAGAGAGGTCCTTGGCGATGGCCGGATCCCGGCCAGGGCGAGCGTCCGAAGCTGGGCCGACAGACGTCGTGCCCAGGGGAGCGGGCGGAGGCGCACCGGCCCGAGCTCCAGCGCCAGGCATCGTGGCCCCAGACGAGGTCGGCGGACAACTCACGGTGGCGGGCCGTCAACCGCGAGGAGTGGCCGGCCGTCGTCACGCGCTCTCTCGCGCGGATAAAACCAACCGCAAGGAAGGTGAAGCGTCTGGTCAACGACGGGGGCGTCCGGTGTAAAGTAGTGATCCTAGGCTGGGGTCAGTCTCAGTCTGCCCAGGGTCACCTACAGTTTATTTGTAAGTTGCTGAGACGTCGAGACTGGGGGGGGAGGCGGGTCGTTGGCGCAGGGATCGCCGAGCCGCCGTCAACGACGGGCCTTCGGGAGAAATTAGGGAGGGGGGGGGAAAGCGGCGTTGGGCCGGGCGGCGCGAAACTCACCCGAGACGCTGCACTCCCCGACTTCAGCAGGGTAAAACCCCTGTTGCCAAGGTCGAAGTGGGCCGCGGGTCCGGGGAGGTGAAGGAAAAGGATGAGGGGGGCGCCTCTGTCGAAACGCGTACCACTTCTCACTCCAGCAGGGTAAAACCCTGTTGCCAGAGTCAGAGCGGGAGCGTAGTGACCGAGAACAGTCAGGAAAACGGGTGGGGAGGGGGTGGAGAGATGACCGCAGTCGGTGGCCCGACCAGAGAAAATAAATGGAAGCCAACGCGTTCTTAATTCTATGATCGAAGTTTTATTGAATTGGTTCCCCTCGCACTCCCTCCTACTCCTACTACTACCTTGGCCAGCGGCCAGCTCACCCGCGGATCCGGCGCCTGTGTTCCCGCAGCTCCTCCATACTCTTCTCTCCTCTCTGGCGCGCGGCCGTTCAACACTTTTTTTTTTCTCTTCACTTCGATGTCCGCGACGTTCCGTCTTCGCTCACTTCCCAGAATCGACTCCTTCTCTCGCTACGGTCGCTCGACGTTCTCGCCACGCCTCGCGCTCGTTTTCGGGCCAACGGGACTTTTCCGAAAGAGCTCCGCTCTGCTGCCGGCTGAGCATGGCTCCCTCTCCTCGCCGTCTTCTTTGCGGTTGTTCCGTGTGAGCTGGCCGTTTGGCGGGATTTCGGCTATGCAAAACATAACTAGCTTATTTACTACTATAGCATATGGTTGTGAGTAATCCAATTATTAATATTATTATTATTATTCTTGTTACTATGTGAGGGTCCCAGTATGGGTCCTCACACCCTCTCCTTACTTCGGGGGGCCCGTGAGCGAATAGTCACTTTGCTCGTCTTGCTGATGTGGACCTGGAAGAAGGTGTTGTCCGCCTCTGCCAAGAATCGGACATCTTTACGCCGCGGGTTGACGAGTTGTGCCAGGAGCCGGGCTTTCAGGGTGTCTGGCAGCCGGCCGTCGGGCGTACGTACTCTCCAATCCGCCTCCCCAGTCACCCAACGAACGGCTGGGTTGGGGGTCGACGTTTCTGGTATCTCCGGACGGCCGCCCTCGGGATGTAGGATGGCGTCCAGATCGCAGGCGTCCGGTAGCTCTGCGTCTTCGGTGGCGATGTCTTCGGGACGCAGGATGGCGTCAAAGTTGCTGACGGCCGGTAGTCCTGCATCTTCGGTGGCGATGTCTTCGGGACGCAGGATGGCGTCAAAGTTGCTGACGGCCGGTAGTCCTGCATCTTCGGTGGCGATGTCTTCGGGACGCAGGATGGCGTCAAAGTTGCTGACGGCCGGTAGTCCTGCATCTTCGGGGGCGATGTCCAACCCGTCTATCCGTTCGAGAAGGTTGAGCGTATCAAGGGCCCCGAAGAGTGCCGGAAGCGGTGGCTCTTCCCAGCGGAGCACCTCTTTTTCGAATTTCGTCGGCTCGAATTGCTGGCGGTATCCGCGTGCGGTGGCACCTGGCAGCCCGTCAGGGATAGTGATGGCCTCTGCCCCCTCGTCGGGGCTCGGACCCGGAGCGGTGTAGTCGGCTGCTTCTCCTACGGTGGCGTGTCCAGGGCCCTGCGCGTGGTCTTCGGCGACCTGGTCGGGGTTGACCTGGCTGGGGCCCTGAGCATGGGTGAACGTGGCTCTGGCGGCGTTGCCAGGGCTTGGGTCCCTGTACGTCTGGGCCACGTCTCCTGTAATATTGACGTGATCGGGGTCTGAATCGTGCCCCTCGATGATCTGGTCGATGCGGGGCCAGCTTACGACGTCGCCGCATAAATTTTCCCAGCTGAGGACCTCTGGGTGGACTTGGAATTCTCGTGGAGTGGGGCGAAGAATCAGTTCCTCGATGATCTCCCAGTCGACTGGGGGCTCCGGCCTGGCTTTTGTCGTAGTTCTCCGACGGCGGGGGTCTCTCGCATTCGATGAGCTGTGAATAGGCATGGACTTGTTGACTACAGGCAAGAAATACTTTGATACTCTATGAGTGCGGCGGAGCGGTTATAGACTTAATGAGAATCTCCAAAATGTCGGCCTTGGTTGGTCCCTTCGGTACAATCACGGTTGCGGTTTGCCCTTGAAGGAACAGCCACGCCCGCTTCGTTTGGTGCGTCGTTCTTCGAAGGATGTCCGGGTCCCGGAAGCGGATGTGTCCAGGAGAAGCGGCCACGCACGCCTCGTTCGGTGCGTCGTTCCTCGCAGGATATCCGGGTTCCTGAAGCGGATGGGTCCAGGAGAAGCAGCCACGCACGCCTCGTTCGGTGCGTCGTTCCTCGCAGGACATCCGGGTTCCTGAAGCGGATGTGTCCAGGAGGAGCAGCCACGCACGCCTCGTTCGGTGCGTCGTTCCTCGCAGGACATCCGGGTTCCTGAAGCGGATGTGTCCAGGAGGAGCAGCCACGCACGCCTCGTTCGGTGCGTCGTTCCTCGCAAGATATCCGGGTTCCCGAAGCGGATGTGTCCAGGAGGAGCAGCCACGCACGCCTCGTTCGGTGCGTCGTTCCTCGCAAGATATCCGGGTTCCTGATTGGTTTCGTCTCTGTGTATCCGGGGTGTCAGCATCGTCGTGGCGGTTTGAGTAGATCTGCGTTGTAATCAAGATTGTTGTATATTGGTTCGGTCAGGGTCGTCTTCACTGTCCGTCCTGATCTGGTCGGTCTTTTCGTCATCTTCGTCGATGGTCGGGTAGAACGCCTTCAGGTCGTTCAAACTGGCTGATCGCTGCTTACGTCCGTTTAGAACCTGTAATCGGACGAGATTCGGAGAGAGAAACTTGGTCACCCGGTATGGTCCCTCGAATTTCGTGGCCAACTTGGAGGCGAAGCCTTCGGCTGCTTTGGACAGAGTGTGGCGACGTAACATCACTTGGGATCCAATAGCCGGTTTCCATTCCCTACGGCGGAGGTTGTAATGTCGTTTTTGCTCTTCTGATGCTTTGTCGCAGTTTGTTTTTGCGATTTCGAACACCTCTCTCATCTGTCGTGCCCTGGTCTCCGGGTCGGCGATGCTAGTTCCCGTTCCTGGCGTAACCTCGTCGTACAAGGCGCCTGGCAGTCTTGGCTCGCGACCTTGGATCAAAAACGCGGGGCTGAATCGCGTCGAATCGGACACGCTTGAGTTGATCGCGAGCGTGATTTCTGGCAAGAGCTCGTCCCAAGTGTTCTGTTTTCCGTCGATGTATTGCGCCACCATCGTTTTAATTGTTCTGTTCGCGCGTTCTGTTGGATTTTGTTGGGGAGTGTACGGGGCAGTATGCTGAAGTTCCATCCCTAGCCTTTTGCAGAATCCTTTGAACGATCGGCTGGTAAACTGTGCCCCATTGTCGCAAACGAAGGTACGAGGGGTACCAAAGCGGCTTAGGATTCTTTCTCGGAATGATCTTTCCAGGTGTGGCGTAGTTGCCTTGCGTAGAGGCACCAGTTCGACCCACTTACTAAATGCGTCGAAGAAAACCAGGAGGACGGTGTTTCCATGTTTGGAGCGGGGCAACGGCCCAACAAAGTCGGCGCATAACACGCTGAAGGGTTCGTCAACTTGTCTGGTGAACATTTTCCCCGCCGGTTTGAACTGGCTCACCTTGTATTTTTGGCACACTACGCATTGGCGAACGTATCTGGCGACTTCTCGGAACAGGCCTGGCCAGTAGTACTTTTGGGCGACTCGTGTGCTTGTTTTTCGGATTCCTAGATGTCCGGCCGTCGGGTGGTCATGGCATTCTTTTAGTACGCGTCGTCTATGTTCTGCAGCGACGCAGAGTTTCCATGGGGTGGAGTCTTCTTCTTCGGGCACGGTGTGCAGGCGCCGATACAGTTGTCCACTCTCGCTTCGGTAGTCTTCATATTTGCCCGGCTGCTGCCTGATTCTCGCCAACATTTTCCTGATCCACTTGCACTGTGACTCCTCCTCCAGAGCTTGATGTAGTAACTCCAATGGTTGGCGGGAAAGTGCATCTGCTACCACGTTCTGCTTCCCTCGGCGATAGCGAATATCGAATTGATATTGCTGCAGCTCCAAAGCCCAACGTGCTATCCGTCCAGTGGGGTTGTCGATCGAGTTGATCCATTTGAGGGCGAGATGGTCCGTGATCACGTCAAATCGGTATCCTTCCAAGTAACAGCGCAGCTTGCGGATTGACCACACTATTGCCAAGCATTCCTTCTCAGTAACGGAGTAGTTCTCCTCGGCTTTGGACAAGCGTCGACTCGCGTAGGCTATTACTCGTTCCTCGTCCCTTATCTTTTGTGTAAGGACGGCTCCTAATCCTTGTTCGCTAGCGTCGGTTTGCAATGAGAATTTTTCAGAAAAATCAGGGCAGGCGAGGACCGGCGCTTCGGTTAACCTGATCTTCAACTCCTCGAAGGCTTTCTCCTGTTCTTCCGACCATTTCCATTGCCGATCTTTCCTTAACAACGCCGTCATGGGTTCTACTATTTCGGAAAAGTTGGGTACAAACCGCCGGTACCAGGAGGCCATACCGATGCATCGGCGAAGTTCCTTGACACCTGCCGGAGGTTTCAGGTTGCGCACTGCGGCGATCTTGTCAGGATCCGTGTGTTTGCCGTTCCCGCTGATGACGTGTCCTAAATCCTTCAGTCTGCGTTTGAAGAAGCTGCATTTGTCCTTGTTGAGTCGAAGATTAGCCTTGCGCAGCCGCTGTAGAACTGTCCCAAGATGCCGCATGTGGTCCTCCACGGTGTGCCCGATGACGATAATGTCATCAAGATAGGCGAATGCGTGTGGTTCCATGTCGGGGCCAATCACGCTATCCAGTGCTCGCTGGAAGGTCGCGCCGGCGGAGTGAAGGCCAAAAGGCATCACTTTCCAGTGAAACAACCCGCGGCCCGGCACGGTGAACGCCGTGCACTCGCGGCTGGTTGGGGCAAGCGGAATTTGCCAGTAGCCGCTCTTCAGGTCCAGGGTCGATATGTACCTGGCATCTCTCAGCTGTTCCAATATGTGGTGAATCCTGGGGAGGGATACGCGTCGGGGATTGATCGCGCGTTCAACTGTCGGAAGTCTATACACATCCTGATGTCACCTGTTTTCTTGCCCACGAGGACAATTGGGGCGCTATGTGGACTCTTCGAAGGTTCAATCTGCCCTTCCTTAAGCAGTTCGTCGACCTGTTTATTAATGACGGCTTGCATAGCGGGGTTTTTTGGATAATAACGTTGTTTTATAGGCTTGTTGTCGCGCATCACGATGGTGTGTTCTGCAATGGGGGACACTCCGCTGAGGCCGTCGAATTGTTTCAGTTCCTGTTGCAACCATTCGGTGATCCGGGGTTCCAGGGGTTCGTCGTCTTCGGGCTCGAATCCAGGGGCCAAAACGTCGGGCAATTGGGATATACTCACGGTGGCCACTGTTGCTCCCTGTGTCCGTTCCCTGGTGCGCCTACGGCGGGGCCCGTTGTCGCCGATGCCGGGCTCGAATCGCACTCGTTTCTTGGATCGCTGCTGTACCTCGCGTACCCGGAAGGGGTTTTTCAGCATGGCTCTGTGGTCGAGGCCGGGGAGCGCCGATGTCCATCCGGGTTGGTATCCTGCCGGGGTCGAGACCTCGCCCGAATTCCTAGAATTCCTTGAAGAAACGGCCACGCACGTCTCGTTTGGTACGTCGTCCCTCGCAAATTTTCCCCACCTCACCATCATGGATCCCAGGGATCGGCCACGCGCTCCTCGTTCGGCACGTCGTTCCTCGTCGGTTCTTGATGCTGGGCGACCCGGTCTCGGCTGAGATTCGTAGGTTGATCCAGGCGGGCTGGGGATCCTATGTCTTGAGTCCTGGTATCATGGCTGTGTTTAAATTGCAGGCGCAAGGGGACTCCTCCACACTGCAGGGTCGCGTCTATTCCGCATAGGAAATCCATCCCGAGGAGGACGTCATCCAGCACGTCTTTCATTACTAGCACCGGCATCTTTACTTGTTGATCTCCTAGTCGTATGTCTGCCATCAGCGCCTGAGTCAATTCCCGGAGGGACCCATCCGCCAATCTGATCGTCGTTCGCACCATCGCTATACTCTGTCCGTTGTCCAGCTCCAGGGCTTTGCGTTCGCTAACGAAGCTCCGTGTGGCGCCTGTGTCCAGAGTAGCGAGTAGGTCCTCTCCTTCCATGGTTACTTGCGCGCGAATTCGTCCTCTCTCCAGCCGCAGGGTTCCCTTTACTGCCTCGGGTGGGATTGGCGGTCTTCGCCCGGTCCCCTGCCGAGTGAAGCGCCTGTCCGTTTCCCGACGAATTCCTGCGACAGCATTCGATGGTGTGTAGCCCGCGACGGCCGCAGTCCCAGCAGTACAAGACTTGGGGCTGTTTACACTCCCTGGAAAAGTGTCCGGACCCGCCGCAGTTCCTACAAGCATGCTGCACGTCGATTATGGGGTCGGCGTCTTGGAGGATGGTTCCATTCCTGACATCCGGCTGCTGCGAGTCCGTCGACCAATCCCTCACCTGGGTTCTATCGTGCCGGAGATCCTGTGTCCTCGCGGCCGCGTGATTCCTTGGTCCTCGTTGACCAGCCGTTGGCCCTAAAGTTTCCCGCGGATGGGTGTCTCGTGCTTGGTTCGCGTAGCCCGTGAGCTCCGACGGTCCCTTGTTACGCGTCACCTCGAAGTTCACAACCAGTTGCGTTAATTCGGAGAGAGAATCAAAATCTTTTCGTCTCGTAAACAACTGGTATTCCGGGAGCATGTTATCGTACATCCTTTCCAATTCCTGAGCCTCGGTGTATCCCGCGCGCTGCATCATTAGTCGAATGTCCACGAGGTACGTTTTAAACGCTTCTTTTGGTCGTTGAAAATGGGTTCGGATCTCGTCTTCTAGCCGTTGAAAGTACCGGGGAGGCAAAAAAAACTCTGAAAACTCTTTGCGAAAGGTCTCCCATGGTTCTCCACTAAGGCGGCTCGTTCGAAACCAACTCTCGGCCCGACCGGTCAACAACACGAGGATTCCTTGTGATAAGTGGCGTAGATCTATCTTATAAGTGGCTGCCCTCTCTTGCACGTGCTCCAGGAAACTTAACGGATCGCCGGACCCATCAAACACGATTCCCCAGCGGACCATTTTCTCGGTGATCGCAGCGTTAAAATGCTCTTCGTTCCAGGTGGACCCCTTCGTTGGTGGGTCCTTGCTACCGTGCAAGTTTCTCTGCGCGGCACCGACGTCGATGCCATGGAGTAGGCTCTCTGCCGGCACAGCGGATCCCGACGCCACGATACTACGGCTACTGGCGGGTACGACATCATACGCAGCCGGGGATGGGGTTGTAGGTTAAGAGGCGCGAGTGTAGAAGGGCGGGGAGAAAGTGGTTTAACCTCTGGAGTCACGGCGACTCCGTACTGGGCCTCCAATTCCTCCAACCGAGAACGCGCCGTACTTGGTAAATCGGCCGAGTTTGCGAAGGTCGCGAGTCGACGTCTCAACTCTTCGACAGTTCCAGCGCTGTCTAACCCAAGCTCCGCGGTAATCATCTCCAACTCGTTCTTGCGCCTGACCGAAATCCACTTGACTCCCATGTTGAGTTGGTCCGGGTCACTGTTGCTGCACGTGGTCTACGATCAAATGTCTGGAGCGTCGCCCGAGGAGTCGAAAAACGTAGCTAAGGACGCGGCGAAAGACGGGGCTCTGAATCCTTAAACGGCGAGGACGCGTGCGAGGCTATTCGGTAGTGAATTACCGGTGGGCCGTCTTGGTCGTGGGCCTGGACACGGGGGCTGGCAATTAACACGCGCTCGTTCAGGGGTACTTCAGTCGTTGGTTTCCGCGGGATTGTTCCGGTTAGAATCCGTTGGTTCGTGTTCAGTTTCGGGGGAGCGCGAGGTGGACAGAAGACGCGGGATCGCTGTCTTTCGCACGTTGTATGCTGCGGGATAGGGACCACTGTATGCTGCGGGATAAGGACCACTGTATTTTGCGCGTTGTGTACTGATCGAAGGCAGGGGATCACTCTGTTTCACACGTTGTATGTTTGACCGAATGCTGAGGATGACTGTCTCTTGCGTTGTATACAACCCGGCTTATATTGGGTCTGGCTGAACGGCCGAGCCTCTGCCGACGTCGACGTCTCGGAGTCGGCCGAGAACACCACGCGAGAGAGCCGCGGGCGAATGGTTAGGTAAATAGTCGAAGATCGGGGGGTGCGGGTAGTATGAGAAAGGGATAATTTCATGTATTATACTCGTGGGTCGTTCGGCTCATGCCCGCCGCCGACGCCCAGAACTGTTCTCCGGTCTTCACCCCCTCTCTCCCCACTGAGATGTAACAGAGGTCTGGCTGCCCTTGGCTCTTTCCCCACTGTACCGGGCGCTATGATCCCGCATGGTTTTGCCTGAGGATAACGGGGACCACAGAATTTTCGTTCTGCTTTGCGTGCTGCTTCGTCGCTGGTGTTTCGCTTGGATTTTTTTTTTTCTCTTTCTGCTGGACATGGGAAGGGCATCACTATGCTTTGCTTGGCTGCGGGCTGTACTTTCATTCTGTCGTTTTCCTCTCTCATTTCCTCTTTCCCGTTCTCTCCTCTTCATTTGCCGACGGCTAACGGGGATTGTACAGCTTTTCAGCCACGCTTTGCTCGCTGCTGGCCTGTACCTTCGTATCGTATTTTCTTATTGATACCCTATAAATTTCTCCTCGGTTTGATGCGGCGCTACCTACGCGATCTACTTGTGGGTCTTTAGGCCACGAAGGGTGAAATCCCCCCAGAAAACTATCGTTTGAATTGTCTCAACAGTCCCTGCTCGGGCGCCATCTGTAAAGTAGTGATCCTAGGCTGGGGTCAGTCTCAGTCTGCCCAGGGTCACCTACAGTTTATTTGTAAGTTGCTGAGACGTCGAGACTGGGGGGGGAGGCGGGTCGTTGGCGCAGGGATCGCCGAGCCGCCGTCAACGACGGGGCCTTCGGAGAAATTAGGGAGGGGGGGGGAAAGCGGCGTTGGGCCGGGCGGCGCGAAACTCACCCGAGACGCTGCACTCCCCGACTTCAGCAGGGTAAAACCCCTGTTGCCAAGGTCGAAGTGGGCCGCGGGTCCGGGGAGGTGAAGGAAAAGGATGAGGGGGGCGCCTCTGTCGAAACGCGTACCACTTCTCACTCCAGCAGGGTAAAACCCTGTTGCCAGAGTCAGAGCGGGAGCGTAGTGACCGAGAACAGTCAGGAAAACGGGTGGGGAGGGGGTGGAGAGATGACCGCAGTCGGTGGCCCGACCAGAGAAAATAAATGGAAGCCAACGCGTTCTTAATTCTATGATCGAAGTTTTATTGAATTGGTTCCCCTCGCACTCCCTCCTACTCCTACTACTACCTTGGCCAGCGGCCAGCTCACCCGCGGATCCGGCGCCTGTGTTCCCGCAGCTCCTCCATACTCTTCTCTCCTCTCTGGCGCGCGGCCGTTCAACACTTTTTTTTTTCTCTTCACTTCGATGTCCGCGACGTTCCGTCTTCGCTCACTTCCCAGAATCGACTCCTTCTCTCGCTACGGTCGCTCGACGTTCTCGCCACGCCTCGCGCTCGTTTTCGGGCCAACGGGACTTTTCCGAAAGAGCTCCGCTCTGCTGCCGGCTGAGCATGGCTCCCTCTCCTCGCCGTCTTCTTTGCGGTTGTTCCGTGTGAGCTGGCCGTTTGGCGGGATTTCGGCTATGCAAAACATAACTAGCTTATTTACTACTATAGCATATGGTTGTGAGTAATCCAATTATTAATATTATTATTATTATTCTTGTTACTATGTGAGGGTCCCAGTATGGGTCCTCACACCGGTACCGGCTATTGGTGTCCACCGACCGGCAGGAGGTATTCCGGGCTAGGTATTAAGAAGAAAAGAAGAGTAGAGAAGAAGAATGGAGAAGAAAGTAACTGAAAACAAACATACCAGTAAAAAAAAAAAAAAAAAAAAAAAAGCTCCTATGCGAACTATCGGTAAGGGGGAATCGAACCAATCGCGCTCATCGGAGAGGTACGGCAACACCGCAAGGCGTGTGGTCGAAAGAGGGCGACAGGGGGCACCCGGGTCGAGAACAAAGCACGCGCGCCGGTCGCGCGGGGCTTTTGAAGCATCCCAAACCTGGGACGCGGAAAACCGGGGTTTTCCGCCAATAAAAGAAAGTGTGAAAAGGAAGTGTGAGGAAAGGTATTCCCACACGTAGGGGGCAGTGCAGGGTTAAGCGCTAACGGCCGTTATCCGGGGATATCCGGAGGCGGCGAATTCCCGAGGAGAGCTCTCCCGGGGACCCAAGATGAGAGGGGAGGACCCCTGGAGAGAGAGCCGCGGGATGACGGGATCGGGCCGGCAGTGGCCCAGCGCATGACCAAATATGGTCATGAGATCACGCCACCAGCCAGGTCCCGTTGAAAAGCGACAAGGGAATGAAGGAACGCCGATGGAAAAATACGGGCACCGCATGGCGGAAAGTGCCGTTAGCGCCAGGCGGCATCGGCGGCGCTGACGCAGAAGCGAGCCTATAAGAGGAGGGCCGCGACCAGGAACAGGGGACAGTCAGCAAACGGAGCTAGCAAGAGTGAAGTGCACAGTGAGCGACAAGAGTGAGACCAAGCGAAGGGAAAAGAGCGTTAGAAAGCGAACACGTTGTGTGAGGATTGAGAGGCGGACTCGAGCGTGCAGCCAAGAG
Organism: Drosophila miranda; assembly: GCF_003369915.1. Lineage (NCBI taxonomy): Eukaryota > Metazoa > Arthropoda > Insecta > Diptera > Drosophilidae > Drosophila > Drosophila miranda. The sequence goes on along the minus strand of NW_022881603.1, from coordinate 22,529,087 downwards.
CCAAAGACCCCAATCCCTTGAACCAACGGTGCCACGCTTGACGCGCAACCCACCAGGAGTGAGGCACCCTCGGGCCGCAAAGCCAAGGGAGTCGAGTGAGAGCGAACGCGTCAGGCGCCTGACTGAGAGGCGGATTTGGGCCACGTGCCAAGAATCGCTAGCCCCAGTCAGTAGAGCCGGCGGTGCCACGCTCGGCGACGCCGTGGGGGCCCAGGGAGCGACACGCTCATCGAACCACGGAGGAAAACCACGAGGAGAACCCGCACCGGAGTCGGAATAGCGTAAGATAGACTTAAGATACCAATAAAGCATACTAGCATACCAGTACAAGACCCAACCCGTGCCTTCTTACTTGTCGTCGGGGCAACATACAAATATTGTTGCAGCGAGCCTACCGACCGCTGAGCCAGCCCAGCTGCATCAGACGGGAAGAGAACGGAACGTTACAACCGCACCTCCAGCAGAATGTTATAGGTCGGCCATCGCATGCTTGTGCCCAATGGCGGTCACTTCCACATCGTCGACACGCCTGGGCTGGGTTTTTCCCGAACCCAGCCTCTATGTTCGTGTTCGCTTGGTCGTCCCGCCGCGTTGGGACCGGCCTTTTTTCCCTTGTCGAATCAGAGCTGGCTGTCGTGTCGCCCTGGCAGCAGCGACATATCTCCGTTACTGCCGGACGAGCGAACGGATTGTTTGCTTTTGCCTTATTCGCCGGACACTCCCGTTGGAACTCCAGCCGGTCCCTCTCCAGAGCCTCAAACTCGTCGGCCAGCGTCATCATGTGATCCAGGTCTCTGCACCTATGTGGCCGGATGAACACCCTCAGATCGGGCATGCTGTTGTCTCTAATGAGCTCCAACTGCTCTTCGGGCGTGCATTTTAGTGGCCGCATAAGGGTCTGCATCTCCACCATGTAGTCCTTGAATGGCTCTCCCCATCTTTGCTTCCTCAACCTCACCTCCTGGAGTAATTTTTCAAAATACCCCCTCGGCAGAAGTATGCTTGGAAGCTACGCGCAAATGCGTCCCATGTCTGCCACTGCCTGTTGTTGGCTACAAAACACATGAGCGCCCGACCCTTTAGCAGCTCAGGCATGGCTCGCGGAATTAGATTCAACTCCAACCCGTACATGTCGGCTGACCACTCGATCTGTTCCAGGAACTCGAGTGGTTTCGCCCTGACCTGCTTGGCGACGTGGGCAAAACTCGAACTGGGCGGTCTCGTGGTTTGTTCATCTAGTCCCCGTCGACGATCCTCCCCTGCTCTCCCTTCTTCCAATCCCTGTGGGTTTCTCGCGCCCCCTTGCTCCGGCTGTGCTGGCCTGGTTGGCCTCTCCCCACTCTCTGCCCGCGGTCGGCTAGGCGCCCGGCTTTTCACCGGGACCGCCAGGCTCGCGATGAGCTCCTCTGGGGTTTCGGACGGCCGTCTCCACAGCGTTACTTGCTCCGCACTCGCCGCAGCGTCAGGCGCTCGTCTGGATCCGCCCCGTCCTCCACTTGGGCCGCGGTCACGGCTCCTCCCGCCTTCATCTCCCAGGCCTCGAGCGCGTCCGCATACTCCGGTTCCTCTCCGTGTTTCTCTATCCACTCCTTGAAGATTCGGCGCATCTCGGTCAGAGTGCCTTCCAATCGAAGACCGCACGCCCGCGCGCACTGGACCAAGTCCTCTTTCCTCAATGAATGAACCCATCGTCGGCTCCTCATTTTTATGCCCTCGCGATACCTCGCTGCCCTCGCTGCAACAATATTTGTATGTTGCCCCGACGACAAGTAAGAAGGCACGGGTTGGGTCTTGTACTGGTATGCTAGTATGCTTTATTGGTATCTTAAGTCTATCTTACGCTATTCCGACTCCGGTGCGGGTTCTCCTCGTGGTTCTCCTCCGTGGTTCGATGAGCGTGTCGCTCCCTGGGCCCCCCACGGCGTCGCCGAGCGTGGCACCGCCGGCTCTACTGACTGGGGCTAGCGATTCTTGGCACGTGGCCCAAATCCGCCTCTCAGTCAGGCGCCTGACGCGCTCGCTCTCACTCGACTCCCTTGGCTTTGCGGCCCGAGGGTGCCTCACTCCTGGTGGGTTGCGCGTCAAGCGTGGCACCGTTGGTTCAAGGGATTGGGGTCTTTGGCTCTTGGCTGCACGCTCCGCTGCACTCTTGTCGCTCACTGTGCACTTCACTCTTGCTAGCTCCGTTTGCTGACTGTCCTTCTTTAGGTTACAAATGACCGGGACACGAAATCCATTATGGTGTAGGGCCCGTCATATTTCGGGGCCAGTTTTGCCGCAAACCCTTCGGCCGCGTTGGATAGATGGTGTTGCTTGGCCCATACCTTGTCTGCAATCGTGGGTTTCCACGCTCTCCTCCTCAGGTTATAATACCTCGCCTGGTCCTGCGCCGCTCTTTCGAGATTCCGCCTCACCAGTTGAAACACCTCTCTCAACTTGGCCGCGTTCTCGTCCGGAGTGTGCGTGCCCTGTCCTGTGCCAAGCGCTTCGTCATCGTATAGAGCCTTTGGTAGCCTCGCTCTCTCCCTTGGACCACGAACGCCGGCGAGTACCCGGTGGATTCGGACACCCCTGAATTTACGGCCAACATTATCTCTGGCCATTTCTCATCCCAGTTCCTCTGGTTCCCTTCGGTGAACTGAGCTATCATAGTTTTCACTGTCCGGTTAGTTCGCTCCGTCGGGTTCTCCTGCGGCGTGTACGGGGCCGTGAACTGATGCCGTACACCCATCTGCTCCAAAAACCTCTTAAAAGCTCTACTGGTGAACTGGACGCCATTATCCGTGATCACCACCCTCGGCACGCCAAACCGGGACACGATGAGCTCTCGGAACGCTTTCGTTAGTGCTTCCGCAGTGGCCTTTCTCAAGGGGACCAACTCGGTCCATTTCGAGAACCGATCCACCATCACCAATAACATGGCATTCCCATGCTTTGACCTGGGCAGAGGGCCCACGAAGTCGGCACACACCGTTGCCCACGGCTCTTCTGGCACTTGTGTCAGCATTTTCCCGGCCGCCTGCAGTTGACTTGGTTTGTAGCGTATGCAGCTTTCACACTTTCTCACGTATGTCCTCACATCTCGGTGCATCCCCGGCCAGTAGTATCGGCGGCTACTCGGGCCATCGTCCTTCTGCCGCCCGCGTGCCCCGCCTCCGGCGAGTCGTGATTCTCTCTTATAACTCTCTCTCTCTTAGATCCTTCGGTACGCATAACTTCCATGATGCTATCTCCTCTTCTCCAGCCCGGTGCGGGATGTGCCGGTATATCCGGCCTGCTTCCTCGACGTAATCCGGATATTTCCTCGGTTCCGTCCTCATCCTCTCTTTGACCTTTTTAATCCATCCGCACTCTGCCTCCGGTTCGTGTCCCTTTTCTGCTTCCTCCTCGGTGGTTCTCAGGCATCGCTCCGCCAATGGCTGTCGGGACAGTGCATCCGCCACTACGTTCAGCTGCCCTTTCCTATATGCCACTTCGAAGTCGTATTGTTGTAGCTCCAGCGCCCACCTGGCGATCCTCCCTGTTGGGCTCTCGATGCTGGTTCAACCATTTCAACGCCATGTGGATCCGTGACCACCTTGAAATGGTATCCCTCCAGATAGGCTTTAGCTTTCTTATAGCCCATACAATGGCCAGACACTCCTTTTCAGTCGCCGAATAGTTCTTTTCTGCGCTATTCAGAGTCCTACTTGCGTATGAGATGACCCTCTCGCCCTTCTCCGTCTCTTGCGTCAGGATCGCCCCCAGTCCGTAGTCGCTGGCGTCCGTCTGGAGCACGAATTTCTTTGAGAAATCTGGGCATGCCAACACCGGATCTGCTGTCAGCCGACTTTTTACGTCCTCGAACGCTTGTTGCTGTTCCGTTGACCATTCCCACTTGGCCTTCTTCTTCAGCAAAGTGCTGAGGGGCTGCACCAACGTGGCGAATCCCTTTACGAAACGCCGGTACCAGGAGGCCACGCCCAAGTATTGTCGTAGCTCTTTGACACTCGCTGGCGGCTGCAACTCCTTAATGGCCGCCACTTTCTCGGGATCGGTGCAGATTCCGTCTCCCGTTACAAAATGCCCCAGGTATCGTAGCTCCTTCCTAAAAAATTGACACTTGTCCACATTTAGGCGCAAGTTGGCGTTCTTCAACCGTCGAAAAACTTATCGAGTTGCGCTTGTGCTCCTCCTCGGTACGGCCGATGACAATGATGTCGTCTTGGTACGCGAACGCGTGTGCATCATCTCGGGGCCTATCACCTGGTCCAATGCCCTCTGAAACGTAGCCGAGGCTGAGTGGAGTCGAATGCCATCACCTTCCACTGAACAAGCCCTTTGCCGGCACCGTGAACGCGGTGAACTTTCTACTGCCTTCCTCCAGTGGTATTTGCCAATATCCGTCCTTTAAGTCCAAGCTACTGATGAACCGTGCCTCCCTGAGCTGGTCCAAAATATAGTCTATTCTTGGCATGGGTACGCATCCTTGATGTACTTCGCGTTTATCTGTCTGAAGTCCACGCATAATCTCCACTTTCCCGTCTTCTTTTTGACCATCACGATGAGTGAACTGTACGGGCTCTTCGATGGCTCAATACACCCTCTTTCCAGCAGTTCGTCAACCTGTTGGTTGATTTCGGCTTGCATTTGGGATTTTTGGGATAGTAGCGCTGTTTGACCGGCTGTGCATCACTCATAGAGATCGTGTGTGTAGCTATGTTCGACACTCCCTTCAGTTCTCGGAACTCTTCCAACTCCTTTGCCAGGAAGTTTTCAACCGATCCCTCCTCCGCTCGCGTTCCGTCGGATGCGGGCTCGACAGACCTTCCCGTGTTCGCTACCACCGCCACTGACAGCTTCTCCTCCAACCGCCCCTGGCGGTGGCCTCTCGCCGGGATCACAATCCTGTGTCCCGCACAGGTCACCTCTGCTCCGACCGCGGCGAGGAAATCCCATCCCAGAACCAGCTCATCTATTACTCCGGGCAACACGAGAAGCGGGATTGTAACGATCTTGTCCCCGAAGGCCAGCTCCACCTCGATCTGGGAATTGATTTCCCGGCTGCGTCCGTCAGCCAGCCGCACCAGCTTGGCGGTCACTTCCACATCGTCGACACGCCTGGGCTGGGTTTTTCACGAACCCAGCCTCTATGTTCGTGTTCGCTTGGTCGTCCCGCCGCGTTGGGACCGGCCTTTTTTCCCTTGTCGAATCAGAGCTGGCTGTCGTGTCGCCCTGGCAGCGGCGACATATCTCCGTTACTGCCGGACGAGCGAACGGATTGTTTGCTTTTGCCTTATTCGCCGGACACTCCCGTTGGAACTCCAGCCGGTCCCTCTCCAGAGCCTCAAACTCGTCGGCCAGCGTCATCATGTGATCCAGGTCTCTGCACCTATGTGGCCGGATGAACACCCTCAGATCGGGCATGCTGTTGTCTCTAATGAGCTCCAACTGCTCTTCGGGCGTGCATTTTAGTGGCCGCATAAGGGTCTGCATCTCCACCATGTAGTCCTTGAATGGCTCTCCCCATCTTTGCTTCCTCAACCTCACCTCCTGGAGTAATTTTTCAAAATACCCCCTCGGCAGGAAGTATGCTTGGAAGCTACGCGCAAATGCGTCCCATGTCTGCCACTGCCTGTTGTTGGCTACAAAACACATGAGCGCCCGACCCTTTAGCAGCTCAGGCATGGCTCGCGGAATTAGATTCAACTCCAACCCGTACATGTCGGCTGACCACTCGATCTGTTCCACGAACTCGAGTGGTTTCGCCGTTCCGTCGAACCGAAACGACCACTCCCTGACCTGCTTGGCGACGTGGGCAAAACTCGAACTGGGCGGTCTCGTGGTTTGTTCATCTAGTCCCCGTCGACGATCCTCCCCTGCTCTCCCTTCTTCCAATCCCTGTGGGTTTCTCGCGCCCCCTTGCTCCGGCTGTGCTGGCCTGGTTGGCCTCTCCCCACTCTCTGCCCGCGGTCGGCTAGGCGACCGGCTTTTCACCGGGACCGCCGGGCTCGCGATGAGCTCCTCTGGGGTTTCGGACGGCCGTCTCCACAGCGTTACTTGCTCCGCACTCGCCGGCAGCGTCAGGCGCTCGTCTGGATCCGCCCCGTCCTCCACTTGGGCCGCGGTCACGGCTCCTCCCGCCTTCATCTCCCAGGCCTCGAGCGCGTCCGCATACTCCGGTTCCTCTCCGTGTTTCTCTATCCACTGGACCAAGTCCTCTTTCCTCAATGAATGAACCCATCGTCGGCTCCTCATTTTTATGCCCTCACGATACCAAACTCAATACCGCCCTTCCCAAATGCACTTTGTCTTTTGCTTGTCGAGAGGCCCCACGTTGGGCGCCTGCCGGCCCGATCCCGTCATCCCGCGGCTCTCTCTCCAGGGGTCCTCCCCTCTCATCTTGGGTCCCCGGGAGAGCTCTCCTCGGGAATTCGCCGCCTCCGGATATCCCCGGATAACGGCCGTTAGCGCTTAACCCTGCACTGCCCCCTACGTGTGGGAATACCTTTCCTCACAATATATATATTTCAATAAATCCCTAATCATATAATTAAATTCTTGAAGGGGGGTTTTCTTAACTTATAATTAAATTCATTTTTTTGATGTGTCTCGATAGCTTAATATATATGTAAAGAATTGAAAAGAAATATTAGGAAAAATAAAGATTTAACGAGGGGGAACGTTGTGAGTTGCTGCGGACACCGCAACTCTACAGTTATACCCGATACTAAGTCAGAATGGCTCTCCTCCGGCAGACGCCGCTAATATTAAACGACACGACAAAGAGTGCGTGCCAGAGAGACAGAAAATCAGTCTGAGCGTGACGTCGGGCGCTGCGTAGCCACTGCAAATTGATTTGTTCCTATTGGCTATAAAAATGATCTGATCTGATCCAGATTCAGCAAGATTCTGATAGAAATGGTCATTATCTATGATTCTGCGTTTTTAGTTTTCTCGAATGTGCAATATTGTGGATGCAACAGATTTTCGTCCTTTGTGTGGGCGGAACGGGGTAGGGTGAAATTTTGAGATACACGTTTTATAGTTAGATCTAACAGGAGTGCGGATACCAAATTTGGTTACTCTAGCCTTAATAGTCTCTGAGATTTTTGAATATCCCCAGATTTTCGTTCTTTGCGTGGGCGGAAGGGGGTGTGGCGAAATTTTGAAACAAACTCGTTTCGGTCCGATATATTAGGAGTGTGGATACCAAATTTGGTTGCTTTAGCCTTTGTAGTCTCTGAGATCTAGGCGCTAATGTTTTACTCTAAGCAAAGCCGCCTATGCTACGTGTGTGTTAGAGAGAGACAGGGCGAGAAAAAATGAAATTGTTTTCTTGATGCTGGCTATAATAATAATACGATCCAATTCAGATTTCGCAGACTTAAAGATATGTTCATTCTCTACAATTCTACGTTTTTGGTTTTCTCATATCTTTAAAATTGTGGATGCCACAGATTTTCGTCCTTTGTGGGGGCGGAAGTGGGCGGGGCGAAGTTTTGAAATATTTTTTTATCAGTGACATATCAAAGAAGTCTGGGTCCAAAACATCGTTGCTCTAGCTCTTATAGTCTTTGAGCACTAGGCGCTGAAGGGGACGGACAGACGGACGGCCGGACAGACAGACAGACGGACAGACAGACATGGCTCAATCGACTCGGCTATTGATGCTGATCAAGAATATATATACTTTATGGGGTCGGAAACGATTCCTTCTGGACGTTACACACATCCACTTTTACCACAAATCTAATATACCCCATTACTCATTTTGAGTATCGGGTATAAAAATGACCATCATTTATGGGTAACAGATTCTAAAGGGGTAAGAGGTACCAATACATTATGGTTACGGATATATAAAGGTGATATCAATAGAAAAATATATGTAACACGCAGGTTATTTCCCAGCTCAGTGCATATATGTACTTGTTCTTATTTACAAACTCACAGCGCTTTTGGTAGGCTAGTACCGTTTATTCCATCCGTGATCGTTGAGCTCAATGATGACGTTGGTGTATACTTCTTAGGAAAAGAAAAGATATTTAATACGAGTATATATGCACGTGAGCGTACTAGAGTGTACTGCTTTGTAATCTCAAGAAAAATTAATGTTGCTCTCATACCCATTAGTTTCCAAAAACCATTATGTTGGCTGGGTTACATAACTAACTATAAAACTGTATACATCGTGTGACGAAAGAGAATGGTTTTAGCCTGGCACATGAAATCTAGAGTAAAAAGGGGCGTGTGTTACATCAACGAGTAACTACGATCCTCTATTGACGTGGTCGAGAAACATGTCAGCCAGGCTGAGTAGGACAGCGCCTCCGGAAGTATCCAACAATAATGCAATCAATTCGAGTTCATTATTGGGTGTCGCTGGCGCAGCTAAATCAGTTGACGATGGGGTACATTAGCTCCTTAGCTTGACTTCAGGTTGCCGATCCGATTCGACGTCGGTCTGCGGACTACACTTTCATTGGAGGCTCGATAACGGGTGGCATCAATGACGCCAAAAATAAAGTTCCGGAGGCGCCTCTTGGTTTTCGCCGTGCATCCACACGGTTGTTGAGGCTTTCGACAGACAACGCCAAGCTGCAGGTCTCGCTGTTCGGTGTTTTCCCGCGGGTTCACTACTGGTCTTTTCGATCCGCCCCACAACTCTCGTAGACCACACCGTATATGCACTTCTATGCAACTGATGATCGCACGAACAGTACCGTGGCTACGGGCCGCCGTCCTATAACACAAATTCTTATATATCTTATATATATATTACCACGAACACTTTCCAAACTAATCACGGACATACCAGCTAGGTTTTTCTTTACACTGCTTTCCTGGGTAAATCTCCTGATTCTCGGTCTTAATTGAAACTCAACTCAAGAGGTATGGAATATTCCCTTGCTTGGAACGCGGATACGGGCCCAACAAATCCAGATAAAGCTTTTGAAAAGGTCTTTCTGAAATCATTACCCATTGGTGGTCTTAAGACGACATTAGCACTTTTGGTCTGGCAACAAACGTCGCATTGTGAAACATAGGCTCGTATTTGTGTAACCATTTTTGGCCAAAACAAGTACCTTTTCACTTTTTCAACGGTTTTCCCAATACCACTGTGGGAAGCGTCTGGGGGGTCATGAGCTCTGGAAATTATATCGCTGGTAAGGCCTGATGGAATCCAAAGCTTCCAAGTTTGTTTATCTGCTATCGCGTCCCCTGAAGATGGTTCGGTTCTTTTATACACCAAATTATCGTCAACCTTCAAATCGGGTAACTTAAGTTGATTAAGCCTTATGTGTTCTATTAGATCCATGTATTCTTTCGATTTAAACTCTGTAGAAGTAAGGTCGACTATGGGTCCGTTGCCGTTCAACTCTCGTACCTCGGGCTCATCTTGGCGTGACAACGCGTCGGCCACTACGTTTTCTGACCCTTTACGATGTGATATTTGAAAATTAAATCCCTGTAATTTTATAGCCCAGCGGGCCAAGCGACCTGACAAATCTTTTTGCCTCATAAGCCATTGTAGGGACGCATGGTCCGTTGTAGCTTGGAAATCCTGTCCTTCTACGTAAGCTCTAAACTTCTTTATTCCTTTAATCACTGCCAAGCACTCGAGTTCGGTGACCGAATAGTTTCGTTGCGCCTTAGAAAGTTTCTCGGACATAAAAGCTATAGGTAACTCTATCCCTTCCTCGTTTAATTGAGCTAGTACGCAGCCCAAGCCAAAAGTGCTTGCGTCGCATATTAACAAAAAGGGTTTCTTAAAATCGGGGGTGGCTAGGATTGGAGCAGATGTTAAGCAGGATTTGAGTTTATTGAAAGCTTCTTCGGCTGATGCGTTCCACTTAAGTGGTTGATGCTTTTTTAGTGGTTCCGTTAAGGGGTAGCTGACGGTGGCAAAGTTATCGACAAAGCGTCTGTACCATCCAGAAAGTCCTAGAAATCTCCTTATCTGTTTCACGGTTTTTGGGATCGGGAACTCCATTATGGATTTTATTTTCCCCGGACCTGTCTTTAACTGACCATAACCTATTATGAACCCCAGATATTTAATCTCCCGTATACAAAAGTTTGACTTGGCTATATTAATCGTGAGATTTGCCTTACGCAAATGCATCGCTACCTCTTGTAACAGCACCAAGTGTGAACCGAAGTCAACTGAGAGCACCAGTAAATCGTCCAAATAGACAAAAACCCGATTCCTGAGGTGTGCAGGTATCACCTGATCCATAAGTCGGCACAACGTCTGAGCGGTATTAGTTAGGCCAAACGGAATTACCTTATACTGGTAAAGCGGCCTATTGGGAATGGTAAAAGCTGTATAGTGCCGAGATTTTTCTTCCAAAGGAATCTGCCAGTATGCGTGTTTCATGTCAAGTCCCGTTATGTATTTGGCTGGTGGTAATCTACTAAGAATGCCATCAATGTGTGGTAAAGGGTAGGCATCTTTGCGAGTGTTCTTATTAATTTCTCGGGAATCTAAACATAATCGGTTTTTCGTACCTTTCTTAACTAAAACGCAATTGCTACTCCAGGAACTATTCGATTCCTCGATCACGTCTAAGGCCAGCATTTTCTCCACTTCGGCAAACATTAACTTTTCCTTCGCTGGTGAAATCGGCCAATGGCGTTGTTTAACTGGTCTATCGGGTACCATTTCGATCGTGTGTTGGATAGCTTTCGTACGTCCTAATCCTTCCCTTTCAAACGAAGGAAACGAATGAATCACGGATTCTAGTCTAACCTTTTGGTCTTTGCTTAGATCATGTACTGGCGGTGATTCCGAAGCCTTGGTTTCATTTCCTACGTCTAATTCTTGTACCACAGGTCTATCCGTTAAAAGCCTTGCTACCAGACCGAATTCTGTCCAGAAATCAATTCCTAAATACACATTTTGTTTCAAGGCTGGTATTATGAAGAATTCTATCTCCTTAGTATGATCGCGAAAAGTTATGGGAACTGTAATTTTCGCTACGACTTTACAAGATTCATTATTGGCCGTTCGAATATTTCCGGAGCATTTCTTTGCCTTGGCGTGTTGCGCGAACGATTTAGCGGCTTCACTTCCAAGACAGCTTATCGTCGCCCCCGAATCTAGCAAGGCCATGAAGTTTTGTTCTTCTATGCTTAGTTCTATAAATAATCTGTTATCGGAGCTCAAAAGGACCGACGCGACAAGTCTCTTTCGCACCTTCTTTACCTTGGTCCAGAATTGCCTTAATCGTATTGTCGAACGTTTTGGTTGATACTTTAATCCCAGCATATCTGATTGGGAACTTTCACCATCTATATCTATCCCCTCCGTCTGGGTTTGTGCCTCTACCAGGGACCTATTAGATCGGATTTTTGGACAATCCGGGTTGGAGTTGTTTTCTTGGAAAGTTTGCTCTTTCATTCTGTCATCATTGTCGGATGCGCCAGAATGGTGTTGGTTTGCGCATCCCGCTTTCGGTTTTCCGATGGGTTAAATTTTTCGCACTTTGGCTTAAAAGTATTTTTCGCCCCGCAGCCATAACAGAAGACTCGGCGTTCTGCTACGCAATCTTCAAACCGATGGCCTGTTTTGTCGCAATTCCAGCAAACAAACCGCTTGCGGCGTAGTTCGGAGATACTCTCTTCTTCGAGTTCTTCTTCCCCACTCAGAATTTCTGATACGTGGGGTCTAGTTTCCCGGTTTCTCTGTAGAAAGTTGCCAGCATCTTTACAGAAGTGTTCATGCTTTTTAACTTCCTCCCTCAACTCAATTCTATTCTGTATTTTTAAATGCAACAGCTCATATCGCAGAGCACTTTTCGCATTCCGCTTAAGAATGTCGATCAGCTTGAGTTCGCTTATCTCATGTGAAAGTCGTGCCACTAACTTTTCAATGGCTGACTGAAAATCTTCGAAGGATTCGTTGTCCTTCTGTTGACGTTTCCGTATCATTTCCCAAAGGTCAAAATCATCTTTCTGATCGTCGAATCTTTGTCTAAACGCTGTACAGAAAGATGGCCAGGAGTATTGGTGGTTTCTTCGATGAAAATCCCAGAACCAATCGCTGGCCTTGCCTGTGAAAAGCAGATGCAAATTGTCGCAAAGTAACTGATCGTCATTCCCCAGAGTCTGTCCCGTAAGGGCACGAACGCGATATAGAAATTCTTCTACGTGCATTGCGTCTCGAGAACCATCAAATTTAAGACGCCAGCTTAGTAGGATATTTGCCGCCTTTGCCGGTGCTACATTTCCGGCTGTTTGACCACTCCTAGGAGTTCTTCCTTGGGAATCGCCTCTAACCATGTAACTATCATTGTCTACCTCTCGTCTAACATTACTGTGTGACTCTGAGGGACCTCCGTTACCCGTAGTAGCGGCTGTGGCTAAATTCATATTGGAAAACTGGGCCTGTATAGTTTGTTCAATGGAAGCTTTTATGAACGAACTAAGGTTTTCCATCATAGATTTCTCCTGGTTTTGCATGACCGAATGGAAGTAATTCGTAAGGTTTTCAGGTTGAGCGTTACTAGGTGACCTATTTCCGTTGCTACTAATCGACTGTCGACTCTCGGATAAATATTGATCTAAACTAGCTTGATACCTTGTTTGCATTCCTCTTTTAGGGGTTGCTTCTCGGCCTCGACCTCTGCTGTTTGTTCTCCCTTTTTTATGTAATAAGGTTGGATCTAGTTGTACCGTTCCATTGGCTTCGTTTCCCTGAACATTCGGTGGTATGGAGCCTGAACTTAGGTGTAATTCTGCTGCTAGAGTATTATTTTCGTAACGCAGCCTACCAGGTTCGCATTCCGCCATGCACACTGGACAAGACTTTTCGCTTTTCAAATGTTCGCATACGCACGTATTATGAAATCGGTGGTGACAAGGCGTGGTAGCTATCAACTAGTCTTGCCGCAAATTTCCCTGGCAAATAATGCAAAACGAGTCTTGGTTCATCAATGCCGAAGCTAAATTTTCGCCATGATTTGTATGAATTTCTTAATAATAATAAATAAAACGAGGGGGAACGTTGTGAGTTGCTGCGGAGACCGCAACTCTACAGTTATACCCGATACTAAGTCAGTATGGCTCTCCTCCGGCAGACGCCGCTAATATTAAACGACACGACAAGGAGTGCGTGCGAGAGAGACAGAAAATCAGTCTGAGCGTGACGTTGGGTGCTGCGTAGCCAGTGCAAATTGATTTGTTCCTTTTGGCTGTAAAAATGATCTGATCTAATCCAGATTCAGCAATCTGATATATATGATCATTATCTATGATTCTGCGTTTTTAGTTTTCTCGTATCCTCAATATTGTGGATGCAACAGATTTTCGTTCTTTGTGGGGGCGGAAGAGGGTGGGGCAAAATTTTGAGATATACGTTTTATAGTGAGATCTAACAGGAGTGCGGATACCAAATTTGGTTACTCTAGCCTTAATAGTCTCTGAGCTTTTTGAATATCCCCAGATTTTCATCCTTTGCGGGGGCGGAAGGGGGTGTGGCGAAATTTTGAAACAAATTGGTCTCGGTCCGATATATTAGGAGTGTGGATACCAAATTTGGTTGCTCTAGCTTTTATAGTCTCTGAGATCTAGGCGCTAATGTTTTACTCTAAGCAAAGCCGCCTATGCTACGTGTGTGTTAGAGAGAGACAGGGCGAGAAAAAATGAAATTGTTTTCTTGATTCTGGCTATAATAATTAAAGGATCTGGTTCAGATTTTGGACTCTAGAAGATATAGTCATCTTCTACGATTCTGCGTTTTTAGTTTTCTCGTATCGTCGAAATTGTGGATGCCACAGATTTTCGCCCTTTGTGGGGGCGGAAGTGGGCGGGGCAAAGTTTTGAAATATTCTTGTAGCAGTGACATATCACAGAAGTCTGGATCCGAACCATCGTTGCTCTTGCTCTTATAGTCTTTGAGCACTAGGCGCTGAAGGGGACGGACAGACGGACAGACGGACGGACGGACAGACAGACAGACGGACAGACAGACATGGCTCAATCGAATCGGCTATTGATGCTGATCAAGAATATATATACTTTATGGGGTCGGAAACGATTCATTTTGGACGTTACAAACATCCACTTTTACCACAAATCTAATATACCCCAATACTCATTTTGATTATCAGGTATAAAAAAATAATAATAATGAAAATAAAATTATGAAACTAATATGCAAATATGAGTTAATGAATATGAAATTTTTCTTATTTCCGTCGGTAAATAATTAATATGTTCGCCCTCTCCAGGCATGATCTAGGTGGTCTACTACTAACTGTACGTTTCCATTTGAATAGTTGAGTAATTAAGTTGGGTATGTTGGCCAGTTCTATTACCAGTTTCGAAGGTATAAGTCCGGATAATGGACAGTCTCTACTTATCATAAATAGACGATCGTGATTCCTAAAATCTGTGACTTTTTCCTAACACAAACTAGAGTTTGATAAGGGAATCTCTACAGCCAAGCTCGAGATAATTTAATGAATATAACTTTGAGCCGGGGTATCCGTCTTTTGAATAACTCCCGCAGTTCCCTAAGTCAACATCTTTAGTTATCTCGTTGGTGGAGTCCTATATCGTGATATTAGCATATTGTAACTACCTATATAAGCTAGTCCATCCGGCGTAAGAGACAACAGATTATACATAGGTCGACTTTTCCAACCATGAAAAATAGTCGTAAGTTCCGTAGGCAACAGCTGTCGTACTCCCACCCGGAGAGATCTATCAGTATGGCATTACCAGAGAATTATTGTTTTGGATGGAATATAGAGCTATGGTGGAGCCTAGCCCCAGAATTACATGCCTCTGGTACTAAAGTTAAGTACCAACTTTACGAGAGATCATGTCCCTTCGGGCCCCACGTTGGGCGCCAATTATGTCGCGTGCAGGTGTGGGATAGCTGTTGTTTACCCATACTAGTATGAAGAGATTTCGTGTGCACCTCTAGCTATGCTCTGACTAAGCTCGCCGGATTGACGGGGTTCGTTCTACTCTCTCCTATCACATACTGACACACACTCGCATAATGTTTTAGGTGCACATTTAAAAAATTAAACGAGGGGGAACGTTGTGAGTTGCTGCGGACACCGCAACTCTACAGTTATACCCGATACTAAGTCAGTATGGCTCTCCTCCGGCAGACGCCGCTAATATTAATCGACACGACAAAGAGTGCGTGCGAGAGAGACAGAAAATTAGTCTGAGCGTGACGTCGGGCGCTGTGTAGCCAGTGCAAATTGATTTGTTCCTTTTGGCTATAAAAATTATCTGATCTGGTCCAGATACAGCAATCTGATAGATATGGTCGTTATCTATGATTCTGCGTTTTTAGTTTTCTCGAATTGGCAATATTGTGGATGCAACAGATTTTCGTCCTTTGTGGGGGCGGAAAGGGGTGGGGCGAAATTCTGAGATAAACGTTTTATAGTGAGATCTAACAGAAGTGCGGATACCAAATTTGGTTACTCTAGCCTTAATAGTCTCTGAGATTTGTGTATGCCCCAGATTTTCGTCCTTTGCGGGGGCGGAAGGGGGTGTGGCGAAATTTTGAAACAAACTCGTCTCGGTCCGATATATTAGGTGTGTGGATACCAAATTTGGTTGCTCTAGCTTTTATAGTCTCTGAGATCTAGGCGCTAATGTTTTACTCTAATGTTTTACCGCCTATGCTACGTGTATGTTAGAGAGAGACAGGGCGAGAAAAAATGAAATTGTTTTCTTGATGCTGGCTATAATAATAATACGATCCAATTCAGATTAGGCAGTCTGAAAGATATGGTCATTCTCTACAATTCTACGTTTTTGGTTTTCTCATATCTTTAAAATTGTGAATGCCACAGATTTTCGTCTTTTGTGGGGGCGGAAGTGGGCGGGGCGAAGTTTTGAAATATTTTTGTAGCAGTGACATATCACAGAAGTCTGGATACAAAACATCGTTGCTCTAGCTCTTATAGTCTTTGAGCACTAGGCGCTGAAGGGGACGGACAGACGGACGGACGGACAGACGGACAGACGGACGGACGGACAGACGGACAGACGGACAGACGGACGGACGGACAGACGGACAGACGGACAGACAGACTTGGCTCAATCGACTCGGCTATTGATGCTGATCAAGAATATATATACTTTATGGGGTCGGAAACGATTCCTTCTGGACGTTACACACATCCACTTTTACCACAAATCTAATATACCCCAATACTCATTTTGAGTATCGGGTATAAAAAAAAAAAAGAAGAACCAAACATAAAACTAACAACAGAATCCAGGTTTAACCGGAGCAAGGAATTGGTTATGGGACTAACAAGTTGGTTGTGGAAGGTGTGGACATACTTATCAATTACTCTACTCAAATGATGAGAAACTCCAGTGTTAGTGAGAATCTCTATCTTCTCTACCCTCCCAACCTATGATATACAGGTAACCTGACCGTATAGACCCTTGAATAACGTTAAACAGTTAAACAGACGGACGGACGGACGGACGGACGGACGGACGGACGGACAGACAGACAGGGCTCAATCGACTCGGCTATTGATGCTGATCAAGAATATATATACTTTATGGGGTCGGAAACGATTCCTTCTGGACGTTACACACATCCACTTTTACCACAAATCTAATATACCCCAATACTCATTTTGAGTATCGGGTATAAATATATGTAACACGCAGGTTACTTCCCAGCTCAGTGCATATATGTACTTGTTCTTATTTACAAACTCACAGCGCTTTTGGTAGGCTAGTACCGTTTATTCCATCCGTGATCGTTGAGCTCAATGATGACGTTGGTGTATACTTCTAAGGAATAGAAAAGATATTTAATACGAGTATATATGCACGTGAGCGTACTAGAGTGTACTGCTTTGTAATCTCAAGAAAAATTAATGTTGCTCTCATACCCATTAGTTTCCAAAAACCATTTATTGGCTGGGTTACATAACTAACGGGGGGGAACGTTGTGAGTTGCTGCGGAGACCGCAACTCTACATTTATACCCGATACTTAGTCAGTATGGCTCTCCTCCTGCAGACGCCGCTAATATTAAACGACACGACAAAGAGTGCGTGCGAGAGAGACAGAAAATCAGTATGATCGTGACGTCGGGAGCTGCGTAGCCACTGCAAATTGATTTGTTCCTTTTGGCTATAAAAATTATCTGATCTTATCCAGATTCAGGAATCTGATAGATATGGTCATTATCTAGGATTTTGCGTTTTTAGTTTTCTCGAATGTGCAATATTGTGGATGCAACAGATTTTCGTCCTTTGTGGGGGCGGAAGGGGGTGGGTCGAAATTCTGAGATGAACGTTTTATAGTGAGATCTAACAGAAGTGCGGATACCAAATTTGGTTACTCTAGCCTTAATAGTCTCTGAGATTTGTGGATGCCCCAGATTTTCGTCCTTTGCGGGGGCGGAAGGGGGTGTGGCGAAATTTGGACACGAAACGGTCAAGGTCCGATATCACAGGAGTGTGGATACCAAATTTGGTTGCTCTGGCTCTTATAGGTTCTGAGATCTTTGAACTCATATTTTGCAATTGGCAAAACCGACCATGAAACCTGTGTGTTAGAGAGAGACAGAGCGAGTAAGAATGAAATTGTTTTCTTGATTCTGGCTATAATAATTATACGATCTGGTTGAGATCTTACATGCTAAAACATATAGTCATCCTCTACGATTCTGCGTTTTTGGTTTTATCATATCTTTAAAAATGTGGTTGCCACAGATTTTCGTCTTTTGTGGGGGCGGAAGTGGGCGGGGCGAAGTTTTAAAATATTTTTGTAGCAGTGACATATCACAGAAGTCTGGATCCAAAACATCGTTGCTCTAGCTCTTATAGTCTTTGAGCACTAGGCGCTGAAGGGGACGGACAGACGGACAGACGGACGGACGGACAGACAGACATGGCTCAATCGACTCGGCTATTGATGCTGATCAAGAATATATATACTTTATGGGGTCGGAAACGATTCCTTCTGGACGTTACACACATCCACTTTTACCACAAATCTAATATACCCCAATACTCATTTTGAGTATCTGGTATAACTATAAAACTGTATACATCGTGTGACGAAAGAGAATGGTTTTAGCCTGGCACTTGAAATCTAGAGGAAAACGGGGCGTGTGTTACATCAACGAATAACTACGATCCTCTATTGACGTGGTCGAGAGACATGTCAGCCAGGCTGAGTAGGACTGCGCCTCCGGAAGTATCCAACAATAATGCAATCAATTCGAGTTCATTATTGGGTGTCGCTGGCGCAGCTAAATCAGTTGACGATGGGGTACATTAGCTCCTTAGCTTGACTTCAGGTTGCCGATCCGATTCGACGTCGGTCTGCGGACTACACTTTCATTGGAGGCTCGATAACGGGTGGCATCAATGACGCCAAAAATAAAGTTCCGGAGGCGCCTCTTGGTTTTCGCCGTGCATCCACACGGTTGTTGAGGCTTTCGACAGACAACGCCAAGCTGCAGGTCTCGCTGTTCGGTGTTTTCCCGCGGGTTCACTACTGGTCTTTTCGATCCGCCCCACAACTCTCGTAGACCACACCGATATGCACTCCTATGCAACTGATGATCGCACGAACAGTACCGTGGCTACGGGCCGCCGTCCTATAACACAAATTCTTATATATATATATATATTACCACGAACACTTTCCAAACTAATCACGGACATACCAGCTAGGTTTTTCTTTACACTGCTTTCCTGGGTAAATCTACTGATTCTTGGTCTTAATTGAAACTCAACTCAAGAGGTATGGCGTAGATGCCAGAACTGTTCGTTGGCTAAATATATATATATATATTTATTTATTCCCGAGTAAACACGTCCGCTTTAATCAATCGATTCTCAGTCAATAACTCCAGCCCAACTTCTGCAAGTTCAGCTAAGCGGTACCGAACCAAAAGCTCGAAGATTGGATGATATTTGGAAACTTTAACTGCATAATCGGATGATCTTTCGCCCAATTGAGCGAAATTTTGGTCAAGCTTTTAATCTATGCTCTCCCTACGCTACGCTACTCTCTTGGGTCAAGGTAAACGTGACGTCTGTCGCTTAAATGCGTGCGCTGCGCGCCGACTCTCTTTAGAAAGCTTTTCGGAAAGCTTGCAGCTTACGATCCACTTTCGGAGTTACTATGTATCTGCACTTTTAAGCATTACCAAAAGAAAACTGTGCTTATCCGTGATGTTCCAGACTCTTTCCCTTAATTCGGCCCCTACACCCTTTTCCACTTTTCTTTGTCAGATTGCCGATATTCTCGCCCTAGAGCTCACAACGTGCATTGTACGTCCACGCTTCTACATCTTCAACGCCAACCAACAGCCCCGGAACGCCCTAAGGAACGCTGATCTTTGGGGTCACAGCATCGATAGGGATTTCCACCTGAATCGCGTGAAATTCTGGATCGAAGTGGTGCTAAAAATAGGTAAATTTCTCCATGGAAGGCGGCCCATCTGGAGCTGGCATAGGTTCTGCTGTTTGGTTTTCCACTGCAGTTCCTGTCTCCACGGGCTTGGGTCCATTCCAAGGCTGCACAGTCATTTCGCCAAAAATCAAATACAACAAATTTCCCACAAACAGAACTGCGCAAATTCCACGTTACATTCATGGCATCTTCCGGTATAGCATTTGGGCGAACGCCTTGCTCTCCGCGCTGCCCTTTGTGATCATGCTGATGTTTTCCTACTTTTTCATCTTCCTGGCCGAGTATCTGACGCAGCGGCGGAACATTCCCCTGCCAATTCTTCGCAAAACCATCAATTCGTATGCCTCCTGGACTCCAGCCATTGCTCTAGTGGCGCTCACCTACGTGTAGAAGCTGCAGGCCTGACTCATCTTGCAGAAGGCCAGAACGAGAAACGGACGGTCAATATGTGACGCCAGGGCACTGGTGATCTCGCCTTTGGGGCATTACTGTGTTCCAGGGACAACTCAATATATTTCCTCTCAGCCAGCGAAATAAAGAGCGATTCGGAGGGAGAATTGGCGCCATAGCGCAGCCAAAGCAGGCACCAACACAAACCCAACGTAACCTAGGAAACAACTCATTAAAAATGGGCTTAAAATGAGGCTGGCACACTCACTTATCTGGACATAGAAAGAGCTGGGCCAACCGAGGTGAGAGGCGGAAAGGACTCCACTGAGGTCTGTACCACAGTCCAGGCCAGTCGTCATGACGCCACCAAAGTGATTCTGCTTCTTTTTGGGACACCATTTGGCCAGATGCATGTACAGGCAGGGCCACATGCCGCCCATGACCAGGGCCTGCAGAAGGCGCACCCCAAAAAGCAGTTTCCAGCCCCCCCGGCAATAGAGAACGGACGTGACCACGCTGAAGAGACCGGTGGCCAGCGATATCACAAAAAAGCAGCATCCGAATCTACTGGAGAAGTAGCCCGCCCAGCAGTTGGGTGAAGCAGCAGCGCCAGAAAGGTACTTGCTCAGAATATACGACTTCTGCTCCCCCGTTAGATGGTACTCTGGATAGTCTAGATTGCTGCTGGTTGGCATTCGTAATCGCCACACATGGCAACGCTCATGTTCATTTGCTGGAGCATGACCAGAGTTGCGCACGTGAAGAGGAACAGCACCTGGAGGTGACGGATGCCCAATGCGGGTCCTGCAAAGAAAATGTTGTGAAATGAATCTTTGGTCACCAAAGATAGGTAGCTGCAGCCAATGCAAACCTCTTGTGTGTGTCAAAACCAATAACGAAACTGCACCGAAACTTGATTTCTGGCCAACGACGCTCTTGTGTTCTTAACCAGGAGGCAACGACGTCACTAATCCACATGCTACGATGCAATCAGAAGGAAAACAAGATCTGTATTATATGCTGCTCCACTGATACGATTCAGAATGTTACATTGCCACTGGCCTTAAGCCTTAAACTTAAGCTTATTAATTTCTAGACAAAATACTGACTTACTTAATAGATCACGATTGGAAAACAGTTCCTAAACAAACAGGAAAACTGATTTGCTTTACAGTAAATCACTTTAGCTAATTGCCAGGGCCCCAATAAATTCCTCGTAAAGCCAAAGACTAGGCCACAAGCAAAGGGGACTGGACAAAACAGGCAGACGAGACCCAAACCAAACAATAACAATGACAAGGAGAAATAATTCCAAAACAGTAGCGGGTAATATATGTATTCTTATCAATTGGCAAACGGAGAACTCCCAGTCACCAGTTCACCCAGTCACCCCGGCGCTTGATATCAATCGATTGAGGTAATTGCTCTCAGATTGGTTCCTGCAATTAGATTCTGTTTTATCAGATGACAAAGCGATCGATGGTTAAGCGATAATTATGGTTCAACTTGCCATTGATTAGATAGCAAACAGACCTTACTCAATGCAATGGAAGGAAGAAGGCTGGTCTCAAACACCTGATCCGTTGTTGACTTAAATCTGTTTACCATTTCCAGATAGTACGGAATCTTTGCACTAGATAGGATGCATTCCAAGCGAAAGAAGAAGCTGGCCATGGCCGATTTAAAGCTGTTCCCCCTATTCCAGATAGTACGGATCTACGATTTAAATAGCACAGACCTAACTCAATTCACGCGAAAGAAGAAGGCTGGTCTCAAACATTGATCCGCGATTTAAAAGCTGTTCCTCATGCCTACGAGTGTAGTAAGTATGTTATCGGATCCATACGCATTCCACACGTGTAGGCATATGAATTCCCAGATCAAGCAACAGCTAACAAGTGTAAATAGAGCCAAGTACAAAGCAGAGCGAGAAGGAAATTCAACAAGTTTAATTTATATTTCTAAGTATCACAATTTTTCATTTCCTTTTTTTGTACCCCAAACAGCTGTGGCAATTGTTTTATTAGGGAGAGTACCCACAGGTCCGATCCACTTGTCTTCTCTGCAGCACCATTGAAAATTGGTCGCGATTGGTGTGAAAATCCCATATAAATATATGTGCTTATATCAATTTATAAGATAAATTAAGAGATTAGATTAGAGTCCTCGATTCGAGTACCAAATCGCAAGCGTTGTTGGCAACAAAAACAAAGCAAATCGAACCGAATCTATTGAAAAATAAGTAAATTTACTCAAGTCCCGCGCGCATGTCTGTTTAAGTTATTTTATTTGTAAGACAGCAGAAGATTAGTATAAAGAATTATATGTGCTTCCGAGTAACATACGCAAGAGACCGACGCCGAAAGAAGAATATCGATATGAGAACATCGATATGAGAACATCGATATGCAGCAGGGCACATGCGCAGTGTTGTTAGAGATCAATATCTAATTATCGTGGCGGTCACTTTGAACACTCCTCCTCAACACAACGCATGTTTACAAACTTTAAATATACGTAACTAATGATGTCGACCCTGCGGCAGTCCTCTTTGTTGCATGCCACCTGGTAACCAGCTTCAAGAGGAGTGGACGTCTGTCGACAATCTTTCAAATTGTACTGTTCGATCAACTCTCTAATATACTTCCGTTGGCTGATTGAAATCGCACCCGTACTGCCTTCACGTTTCACCTCAATACCTAAAAAGTATTGCATAGGCCCGATGTCAACCACATCAAATTCTGCTGCGATCTTTATCTTGATATCAGATATATCATCTAGGTCCTTACACGCCAAATAATGTCATCTACGTAGACAGCTATTAGACACATATTTTTACCTGGCTTACAATACAGACAGGGTTCGTTGACAGTCGGTATAAAACAATGCGTCTCAGCGTTGCATCCAACGTAGAGTTCCACACTCTTCCTGATTGTTTTAGGCCATATATACTTTTGTGAAGCCTCAAAACGTGATTTGGGTGAACTTCGCTGATGAAGCCCTCAGGTTGTCTCATAAAAACCTCATCTTCTAATTCGCCGTTGAGATACGCCGTGACAACATCCATTTGATGAAGGTGGAGACCATGTTGACTGCAAGTGCAATTATCAACCTGATAGTTGCGTGGCGTACAACTGGTGCAAATGTTTCCTTGTAGTCGATCCCGTAGCGTTAGCTACAACCTTTCGCCACCAGACGTGATTTGAGCCTGTTCACGCTTCCATCCGGATTGGACTTAACTGCATAAACCCATCTGCATCCAATGGACTTTTTCCCGCTAGGCAATTTAGTAAGCGACCACGTGCCGTTCTTCACGAGAGATTCGTACTCGTCCTTCATTGATACTTTCCATATCTCGCCTCAGTAGGACGTTCAGCTTGTGCGTAGTTTTGTGGAACTTGTACGTCTGCTGCCAGTATCGCATTGAGCATATGATACTGCTTCCTTGGTCGTCCTGGTTTGCCCGTCCGTACTATGGTTGGACGTCCTGTTCCTCTTATTGGTTCTGGAATTACAAGAATGTCATTACTAGACCTAATCTCCTCCTGATTTTCTGGCTCATTTTCTGGATCTTTAAATTGCTCGCTATCCATTTCAAGTTCAGAGTCCTGGTTTTGTTGAACCCTCAATTGATGCCATGTCATTGGAACATGATGCATCTAGTTTGCCCCTTCAGGTTCTACAAAAATGACATCCCTACTCTCTACGAGTTTCCTGGTTTCTTTACTGACCAAACGGTATGCTTTGGCCGTATCCGAGTAGCCCACCATTATATACTCTAAGCCTTTCTGTGCGAACTTTGATTTCTTTGTTTTATCTAGAGCTATCGCTACTGAGCCAAAAACTCTTAAATGCGATACCACTGGCTTTCTACCTGTCCATATTTCAAAAGGTGTCACACCGCTCAATCAGCTGCTTGCCACTCTATTTCGCAAATACGTGGCAGTTCGAATCGCTTCTGCCCAATAGCATTCACTTAACCCAGCATGCAGCAGCATACTTCTTGCCATTTCTACCAATGTTCTGTTGGCCCTTTCTGCAACTCCGTTTTGTTGAGGTGTATATGGCACTGTTAAGTTTCGCTTTATTCCATTTTGGTTTAGGTAATTATCAAAAACGTTTGATATGTATTCTCGGCCATTGTCGCTCCGTAAAACCTTGACTTTTCTCCCAGTTTGGCACTCAACTTGACTTTTAAATTCTTTAAAAGCCTCGAAAACCTGACCTTTGGTTTTTAGGAAACTTACTGATACATATCTTGAACAATCATCAATAAATGTGGCGAATATCGATTGCCTCCCATTGACTGCTTTTGCATTGGACCGCATACATCAGTATGTATTAAGTCTAGAACGCCCTTTGACCTGTTTGTGCTCGATTGAATGGTTGCACGCAAATTTTACTTTTTGCGCATGTTGCACACACTTGTTTTGGCTTGTATATGCCCTTGAGACATATTACCATCTCCTTGTTAACCATTTCCTTTAATGCGTCAAAATGTACATGGCCGACCTATTGTGGCATTTGAAATGCATCTGCCTCAACATTTACAATGTTCATACACTTTTCCTGATTGTCCTGAACCATAAACAATCCATTTTCAGGATGTGCCTTTATAACTATTTTCCGTTTCAAAAATCATCGCTTGATTTTCTCAAACACAACTTTTTTTTCCATGTTTTAATAGTTTTGTGACCGATATAAAATTGTACTGCAAATCTGGTACCAAGATAACCTTTTCCAGCGTAACGGATCTATCACCGAACTTTACTTGAACAGTTCCATGCCCTTCAGCAATAAGTGATTTACCGCCGGCTAAAAATACTTTTTGATTATCTTCCGTGAACGACACAAAGCGTTCCTTATCACAACATAGATGCGCCGTTGCGCCACTGTCTATGCACCATGCATTTAACATCTGGTCATTTGGCTTAGCTAAACTTAGGATTGGTACATATTTTTCTGGTTCCACTTTGGCATATTCGGTTACGCAAAGCTTTGTACCCAATCTTTCACCGCTTTTACTGTTTGCGCCCTTGTTGTTTGCTCCTTCCTGCTTGCTTTTAGCACGGCATTCCGATTTAAAATGCCCTTCCTTTCCGCACTTAAAACACTTTTTGCCCTTCTTAAAGTTTTTCTTAAAATTGTTGTTGTCATAACTGACGTGTAGTTCCGCGCTACTTGTAATTTCCTTGCTAATGCTATCTTCCTGCATATTCGCTTCTTCAGAAATTTTTATTTTTAGCATGCTCAAGCTCGGCAAATCATCTCGCGTCTCAATCGCAACAACAAAACTTTCATACGATTTAGGCAAACCATTTAGCAACACAACTGATAAGATCTTTTCATCAACCTTTATGTTGACCTCTGCTAAAGCCTCGTGTACCACCTGGAATTTCCGCAAATATTCCTGTGCACTTATACCATCCGACATTTTTAACGTCAACAATTGTTTAATTAAAAGCACTACCCTTGCTGGTCCGCTTGGCCTGTGAATTTTATTTAGCTTTTGCCATGCCTGTGACGACGATACACAATTTTTAATATTGTTTAGTTGGGTCGATTTAACACAAAGTAAAATTGACGCCAACGCCTTTTGATCCTTTAGTTCAAAAGCTGCACGCTGCTCATTTGTTGCACTTTCACTAAGCTCAATTTTACCACTGACGATTGGCCACAAATCATTTTGTATGAGAACACTTCTCATCAAAACTTCCCATGTGCTATAATTGTTTTCGTCCAGTTTCTCAATATTGAAATTCATATTTCCACTCATTTTTTATACTTATTGTCCCACAGTGCAAAATTTGTAACTGTCGATCGTCTCATGCACAAAGCAACTACGACGACAATACTGTTGTCCGTGTCTTTCTTTTGTTTTTTCGTTTTCTTTTAAGTATCCCTCCGAGTTGCTATTTACACACACACACTCGCGATTTTCTATGCCTTGGTATACACACTTTTGGGTATACACACTCGCGGTTTTGTGCGGCTTGGCATACGCACTTTTTGGTATACACACTTGCGTCCCCGTTCGCTTTTGTGTTTCTTTATCCGTTGGGACTGCTTTATTTTGGACCTTAAACCACGGCAACGGTCCGATTCGCTGCAAAGATCTAATCAAGAAAACACAATGCGAATTTGTTCAACTTGTTCTTTTGCCTTTCTATGTACACACATACACTAATGAGTCTATGCCATTTTTTTAGCACTGCTTTTCACTAAGCACCAAACAATGTTTATTGTTTCTCACTGTTTCTGTTTTATACTGTTTCTGGGTGAATTGGTGTCTGGGCCCATAACCTGTTAAAGTTATTTTATTTGTAAGACAGCAGAAGATTAGTATACAGAATTATATGTGCTTCCGAGTAACATACGCAAGAGACCGACGCCGAAAGAAGAATATCGATATGAGAACATCGATATGAGAACATCGATATGCAGCAGGGCACATTGCGCAGTGTTGTTAGAGATCAATATCTAATTATCGTGGCGGTCACTTTGAACAATGTCACGCCACGTAAATAGAATAAATATGAATTACAACCTACTTATAGTTAATACTGATTAACAAAATCAATTGTTCGACAACGCTACTTCCGCCACAAATCAATCCGTCGCCATCACCGTATACCTCTCTGGCCAGCTAATTGTCTGCTCCAAGACAGGATCGATGGGTGGCGCGATCGCAGGCGGTGGGCTCTTTTTTTCGCTGCAAGACTCTGCATCCTTGGGCTTCAGATAGTCTTCCGCATCCAGGGTTGCGCCTGGGCCGTACCCCAGACGAGGAATACACAGTTTCCCATAAAGAAAATGATGGCGGCCAGGCCAAATACAATCTGTCATTGGCCACGATCGTGCTGAAGAGTTGGAAAAAACCAGGAGATACATTGATTAGCTTTCGGGGTTTTCACATTCAATGGCAGGGCTGACTCACCTTATCGGTCACGATCTCACCGGCAATCAGTGGCGTGAGGATGGGTATTATATTCGCCACCGTATTGCTCAAACCGATCAGAATTCCGGCATGATTGGGCGAGAGGTCGATGGTATTTAGGGAGCTACCGATCGTAGCCCCACTGTTGACGCCCACACTGAGTGTCATCAGCACGATGGCCAGTACTTTCTTTTCCGCGTTGAGGAATCCAATGCCGATCAGGGCGGCCGCCGGTATCCAGAAGGAGAGCGTATTGAACAGCTTTCGCACGGATGTTAAAGATAGGAACTTCTTCTTGAGCAGGACATCGGCCGTAATCAGATAGACATAGGAGAGCAGCCACATGGCCAGGAATGGCAGCGACGAGAAAACTGCATTGCTCTGGATGTCCATGTTGAGTACGCCGTTGATGTAGGACGGAAGCTCGGCTTGGAGCGTGCTCAGTCCATAGGTTTCAGCGCACCGCGTTACTAGCAAAGCCAAGAACGGAACGGACGTCCAGATCGCCTTCCACGGAATAGGAATTATACGATCATGGAAGTCTTCGTTGTGCTGCAGCGAGGACTCTATGTACTTGCACTCCGCTTCGCCAATGAACCGGGATTCGGGCGCATTGTTGGTTCCGAAATCAGCCAAAGGACACACCAGGCGGCACAGAGAGCCCCCGAGACATACGAGATTCCCGGCCAACCCATGCACTCTCGGCAATCATTCCACTGATGAACATGGCCAGTACAGTGCCGCAGTCGGTTCCCGTTTAGCTGAAGGCTCCCAGGCGGTTCCGTTCTTCTGGCGGCGACCACATCGCCAGGTGCTCCGTCACACAGGGGAAGATCACGCCCTGGAACAGACCTTGTAGGATGCGGATGGCGCAGAAGACCTGCCAGCCGGCCCAGGAGATGCACCATGGGTCATCATGCTGAAGACCGCCGTGCCGAAGCTGGCAATGAACAATACGACCTTTGCACCATACCGACGACAAAGGAAGCTGCCTGGACAGAGGGTCACGATGTAGCCCCAATAAAAGCTAGACAATATGTACGATTTGTGCTTTTCCGTCCACTCGTATTCCTAGTAGACAACGGACCACGTCAGAAAATGGATTTCTTTAGATGGAGGAACTCAGTGCACACTCACCGGAAAGTTGGGATTTGTTGTGGCAGCATTGGTCATGGCCACGATGGCTACGCTAACATTGAGGCGGGCAATGTGCATCGCGGTAAGGCCCAGGAAGAGCAGGAACGATTGCAGATGGCGAATGCCAATGCGAGGCCCTTTAGCACCTTTGTTAGTCATTTTTCACGAGCACTGAACCGAGCGAGGGCAGGGGAGGGAGGATCTTGAGGTCTGCACCGTTTGGTTGGCGGATCGGTTCTGGGCCTTTGCGTTATTGTTTAAGCAGCATTTATATGACAGCTGAAAGCTTCGGTACTTGGCCATTACTTCACATTACGGTAGTGTTTACTTGCGGACTCGCAGGTGACTCCCACAGAAAGATGCCCTGTCGTTGGAGGCGCGGAGCAAACACCGCTACTAACTTTGACGCAACTCCTCGATTCCAGAAGTTGATTGACATCCCAGATCTATTGTACAAGAGAGATCATTCATATGTATACGTATAGAGAGTACTCGGTTCAAATGCAAATATTGTTGGGTTTACACAAAGCTACCACCTTGGTAGCTGAAAAACACTCCCCATGCGATGGCCCATTTGCCAAAGACTTGTTTATTTGTCCAAAAGATTTATGGCGGAAAAGCTCGAACTTCTATCGGATCCAGGTGGACGTTTAAAGCGGAAACTAAGTGCTATAACCAGGCGAACCGTAGTTTCCAGTTAACATCGTCAATGGGGCCATAAATGAATGATTCTAATTTATTTTTTGAATATTATTCTTTATGGTTCACGTCGCGTGAAACAATGGATCGCGCCTGATAAGCGATGCTACCCGCTAAATAAATAATAAACTAATCGATAATGTACCCGACCCAAAGAGCCCAAGAGTGTTTACAATCTTTCTATCAATTTATTGAACGTTCTTATATTAAACAGCTATAATCTAGGGCTAAACCTCTTCGCTATTCGAAGCTCGAGTGATTCCCCATCGAACCACTCGTGAGCGTCTCTGAGAAAAAGCTGCACGGACTCAAGTGGGGAGATTAGGAATTCTATCGGGTCTGGAGAGTCGGAAATTGTACTATCTGGATTTTTTCGTCGATTGCCTTCGGCTTGCGCTCGGCCAGCTCTGGTTCGTGGGGCTGTAAAAAGTCTTCGGCATCCCAGGGTTGGGATACAGCCGTCCAAAGGCCAAATATATGCATTTCCCCACAAAGAAAAGCACAGCCGCAATAATGAACACAATCTGCCATTGTGTACGATCCTCTAAAAAAAACGAGAAACCATTTGTTCGGAGCAGAACCCAGCCGATTAGCTGCTTGCCAAATAGCACCTAATTCTTGGCCCTCAGCCGCTTATTTTGTTTGTTACTTATGTCTATGTCACTCATTTGTTTGTTAAAGCTTTGCGCTTGCTTGCCTGCTAAACGCTCTCTGCCAGCTCGCTCTTCGCTATCTCCGCTTTGCGTCTGCCTACCGACGTCGGCCGAGCGAAGCTGCGCATAGCGATCGAGCGCAATGTAAAGGGCAGGCAAGCCACACTTGCAATTTGGATGTCACGCATTAAAGAACATATCGTAATTTTATTTCTGCGCCGAGTTTTATTTAATTCGAAATAATTAGTCGGCCGATTGGGGATAAAAAACATTATCTCCACACCATTAATAGATATTGATATTTCGATGGAGTGGTGACAACCACTTACAGTATCCTCCACGATGAAGCCCACAACTAGAGGAGTGACTATGGGCACTATATTCGCCGCTGTATTGACTATCCCCATTACAATACTGGCATGATTCGGCGAGAGATCTATGGTGTTGATGGAGCTACCGATGGTGGCGCACTGTTGAAGCCAACACTGAGTGTCATCAGAACGATGGCCAGAGTTTTCTGGTCCTTGTCCAGGAATCTGATGATGATCAGTGTCGCAAACGGAATCCAAAGATCTCAGAGACTATAAAAGCTAGAGCAACCAAATTTGGTATCCACACTCCAAATATATCGACCGAGACGGGTTTGTTTCAAAATTTCGCCACACCCCTTCCGCCCCCGCAAAGGACGAAAATCTGGGGATATTCAAAAATCTCAGAGACTATTAAGGCTAGAGTAACCAAATTTGGTATCCGCACTCCTGTTAGATCTTACTATAAAACGTGTATCTCAAAATTTCGCTCCACCCTCTTCCGCCCACACAAAGGACGAAAATCTGTTGCATCCACAATATTGCACATTCGAGAAAACTAAAAGCGCAGAATCATAGATAATGACCATATCTATCAGATTGCTGAATCTGGATCAGATCAGATCATTTTTATAGCCAATAGGAACAAATCAATTTGAGTCACGCTCAGACTGATTTTCTGTCTCTCTCGCACGCACTCTTTGTCGTGTCGTTCAATATTAGCGGCGTCTGCCGGAGGAGAGCCATACTGACTAAGTATCGGGTATAACTGTAGAGTTGCGGTGTCCGCAGCAACTCACAAACTTTCCCCCTCGTTTAAAAACTTAAACTGAAGTGTCGCATATTTAACTATATATATATATGTATGTATAAGCCAACATCCAGAGCGCTGACCTAAGGCAACAGTGGATCTTGGTCATTCTCCAGTCATCAGCTGATACCATAAACCTCTGGACAATAGCCACCACTTGAGATAGGCGGCCCTGACACGCGTAATGGGGAATACCAGAAACAGCTAAACTTTCCAAGAGCACTACAACCCCTTCTAAGCCAAAGCACTTACGATGGCATGGTTTTCCCTTATCGAAGTCACAGTTTTTCGGACCTTAGTGGATAAACTGAAATGTCAATTTAATTGAACACCCATCGATCTTGTTCTCACCCGACCCATACGTCAATCGCATGGGCATTAAACACGTTCAATACTTCTGATAGCTCCAGCAATAATCTATGTTAGATAATGAAATTTCTATGGACTTATGTCGAACTGCCATTGCCCTTCATCAAAGCTTCATCAAAATTGACACGGAAATAGGTTTATAATTTGATTTATTTTGTACTTTTTATGTCTTATCAATTAGTTTTGAATATTCTAAGAAATACTGTGCTTATATGACCACGGACCAGCCGATAATGATTTTCTATTGGAACATTATTCCTTCGAAATTTTTTATTTTTATTAAATTTATAATCAGGTGAACCACGTAGGGATCATATAGGGATCAGGACTTACATCATCCGTTTACGATAACGCCAACCAAGAGGGGCGTTAGAATGGGCCACAACGTTGCCCGCCGTATTGACGATACCCATGAGGATGCCAGCATGGTTGGGCGACAGATCGATTGTGTTGATCGTGCTGCCGATGGTGCTTCCGGCATTGATACCCACATTAGCGCACATCAAGACAACGGCCAGGGTCTTCTACTCGCTGTCCAGGAATCCGATGCCGATCAAAATGATGGCGGGAATAAAGAACGATATGGAATTGAACGTCTTGCGGATCCCTGTGATGGTCATGGTTCCTCCTGTTAGCAGGATGTCCGCAATGATCGCATACACAAAGGCCATCACCCAGGAGGTCAAGTAGGGCACGAGGGTGCCGAGAAGATGGCATTATTCTTCATGTCCATCAGCAGGACACCGTTCATGTACGAAGGCATCTCCGTCTGCAGCGTGGAATAGCCCCAGGACTGGCAACAGCGCGTGATCATCAGGGCCCAGAACGGAACGGAACTCCATATGGCTCCCCAGGGAACCGGGATTGGCCCCTTCGCCTTCTAATCCTCCGCCTCCTTCGTGCGACTGGAGTTGATCGAGGTTCTCAATGTAGTTTAGCTCTTCATCGCTGATGTACTTGGATTCCCGAGGCGTGTTAGCGCCGAAGATCAGCCAGATGATGCACCAGGCCACGCCAACGGCACTCGAAATGTAAAAGATTCCGGGCCAAGCCATGCTAGAAGCGGCAATCTGGCCACTGGCAAACATCGCCAGCAG
This sequence comes from Drosophila miranda, assembly GCF_003369915.1. NCBI lineage: Eukaryota > Metazoa > Arthropoda > Insecta > Diptera > Drosophilidae > Drosophila > Drosophila miranda. Next base: position 22,497,270 of record NW_022881603.1, on the reverse strand, counting down.
AGTGCCACAGTCGAGACCCGTATTGGCCAGGGCGCCCAGACGATTGCGCTCGTTTACGGGACTCCAGTTGGCGAGGTGGGCGTGGATGCAGGGGAATAAAAAAGCCCTGGAACAGGCCCATCGCCATACGAATGACGCAATAGGCCTGCCAGCCGCCCCAGGAGCTGCACCAAGGCGGAAGCAGGGCCAGCTGAGCGATCCAATAGTCGACACGAACATGGTCATCCTTGCGCCAAAGCGACGACAGAGCCAGCCACCGAGGAACTGTGTCATGATGTAGCCCCAGAAGAAGCTGTACAGGATATACGAGCGCTGCTTTCCATCCCAATCATATTCCTGGAGGAAAAAATAGTAAAGGGTTAGGCTAATGCTCAGAACAGAGATGCGGCAAGACTTACAGGGAAATTGGGATTGGTGCTTTCGGAATTCGTCATGGCCACAATTGCCACGCCAGCATTAAACTTGGCCATATAGTTGACCACGATCGACAGGAAGAGCAGAAAGGTCTGCACATGCCGTTGGCCAATTACGGGACCTGAGAAATTGTCAAATAAGTCTGTTTAATGCCAATCACTCAACTAGATACACTTTATAAAGTAGCATTCAGGATCGAGAGGCAACTCAATTTGCAACCGACTGTCAGCTTACTTTACACCTTCCGCGTACTCGGTTTTTAGTGGGACTAATCGCAGTCTGAAGTGACAGCCGCGTTATGGAGAGTAAATCAGAGCACTTGACAAACACGATATCGATAACGAAGCCAGAAATCATGCCCACAGCGAGATAGGGAGTACAAGTGATAGGAATTTCATGGTTCTTAATGAATGGGAGGGTACCACGATTTTAATCCGGATGCGGAGATCTACACCGTACCGATAGCGATCGAAAAGGAAAGGCCCCCCACTTTACGAAGCATCAAATACTCTGCCAGACCTCTGGTCGCAGTCATGCGCTTAATCAAGAGACAGTTTGAGCTCTGGAGAGCCCCGGGGCTTACGTGTAATCTTATCGCTGACCATGTCAATTATCTTGACCGTGTTTACCCCTTGGACCTTGTAGTGCGCTTGTTGTAAAAATTGTTTGCATCAACGTCTTAATTTTCCCTAAAATTATGCTACCCGAATTGGCTAAGCCTTCTTTTGGGTTAAAGAAATCTAAGCTTTTAACACGCCATCTATTGGGTGCGCTTCGTCACCGTGGGCTGCCCATATTATTTCTTTTGGCTGACGTTTTAATCGGCCTCTTCCTCCCACTGTCATTTTGACAAATCCAAAAGAAAAAGGGAAGAAAGATTGGAGGAGGCCTTGATTTCCGGGAGAAGCAGCTCTCTCTCTCCTCGTGGTATCCGAACAGTACGGACGTACTTATCCAGCTCTAAAAAAAAAAAAATTTTAATAAAAGTTACAAATCAAATAAAAGTTCTCGGGAGATCAGCACGATCCGCCGGCCTTTCGACAGCAAGACCCCATCCACCCAGAAGAGAAACCAATCCCCGATCCACTGTGCAGAGGATGGTGCGAATTTTCCGACGATCGCCCCAAAGCGGGCCACCGTAGAGTTGGGAAGCTCCACCTAAAGCCCCAACGCCATCCACCACAGCGAGCCCTTCAGCAGTTCCCGAGCTTCAGCGCCGACAGAGAGCGGCCCCTCAGCCGTTTCCGAGCTTTAGCGCCGGCCGCAGCAAGCTCTTCGCCGCCCCAACGCGAGCCGTCGCGACCGAGAGTGGGCCATCCAGCCACCGGGCCAAGAGCCCTAAACAAAAAGTGTCAAGTGATCTTCCTTGCTAATGACAAGGAATAACCAGACTCGTCCAAGGAAAAAGAGACCCTGACCCGAATTTTTTTTGCCACCGTGCTTCGCCCTAACCTAAAAGTCAGATCATGACATGTGCAGGTTAAATGTATTAAATAAACCCCAACGGAACGGGCAGAACTCGTATGAACCTCTTTGTGGCCCATTGTGCATTTACTCCCAAAGAACATATGTGCGCTTCTTAGGCCGTTGACCCCTTTGTGCCCGTGAAACGAAACCAGCTGCTTGGAGTTTTTCCGTGCGCCCACACCTTGGTCTATGTATCAAGACCTACCCCAACGAACCTGAATAAACGAATAAATATTGAATAAAGAATAATATATAGAAGTTAAATATGGAATAATTTGATTTATGAACTATATATGCCCAAAAAAAGTCCCTAAACAAAAGGAAAAGAAAATAAGATCAAGATAATCTGGTGTTAGCCGTGGTCATGCGTGTCCATGTGTGTGTGCTCTCTCTCTAAAATTTACAGGTATTCCCCTCGCCGAAAGATCTTTTGAACGTGGCCGGAACATGAAAGTACGTAAGTGAACGAACTCCCATTATCGTTTATAAACTTTTAACATAAAGAGACAAAAAAACCATACATGAGCCGGTCGGCCGTATTCTTAGATTTTCCCTAAATTATGTTGGAGCTTTTTTTGTTGTAAAGTGGCCTTAATCCCACGAAAAGCTCAAGAGCTTTGGAAGCTTTAAGCTTTAGCGCAGATCAGCGGCAGCAGGTGTTTCACACCTATGCTACTGTGATTAGTTACACTTACTTTTTGCATTAATACGAAAATAACGAAAATGAAGAAATCTTAAATTACAAAAGTTCCTAGTTAAATATTCATGAAATTATTCCCAGTACCCTATCATCTGTTTTTGAGATCATACATATTATTAATATTATTTAAAATTATTATTCCTATATTTTTATTTCTCTTATTGCCCTAGCTTATACTCTACCCTTAAATATATATAATTTTCTTTCTACCCATGTATTTAGCTTTAGGCCCTATCGTTAAAAATAAATATTGTTAATGATTTGGAAATGATTTGTTAGAAGATTTTTGTTTAGGAGCCATGCAGGGATCGATGAGGGAGAGTGGAGTATGACCCCAGGCGAGAAAAGGTATCATCCATAAGCCATATTTTCTCCGGAATTAGGATGATCAAGGTTGGGAGGGCCATGGCTGTTGCACCCAACACCAGCACAGCTACCCGTCGGTTCGGATATGCATGGCGGAGGCCAACTTCCCTTTCCCCTTAATTGCTTTGTCCCTTCTAATTCCCCCAGCGAACAAAAATAATAAGATAATGCATCGACGCGAGCACGTAAAGGAAAGGACCAGTATAGGAACCCCCCCATACTACCGACCATACAGCCGGAGCCAGCGCGTGCACCAGTCCTGCCCGATACACCCCCGACCAGCTCGAGTGGCACCGCCACACACAACAATCGTTGTATGTGATATGCTACAACCTATCGGATCTGTGCACACCCAACACATGCTTCACACGATCCAACCTCCAAAATATAGCGTCCCTCGGGGCACGAGCCGATAGCGAAGCGCTTTAATCAATCAAGGCGCCATGCTCCAGCTTGAGTGGGGTTTCTGAAACCCTTTCAGGTGTTCGATACGAGTATATTTCTTTTATTGCACTATAACGCTAACATTATTCTATACATATTGCTTGACTCGAGTTACAACCAGAGAACGATCTTTAGCGACTCTCCTCCTCCTCTTCCTGAAGTCGCAGTATGTCCGCTTTGTTGATGAAATAATAACTTGGCTGCCGGCCCTTCAGGTCTTTGGCGGTGCGCTTGCCCCGTTCTGAATCAGTATCCGACTGACGCTCTCCAGTGAGTTGGTGCCCATGGCATAGTGCAGAACAGTGCGTTCCAGCTGGTGGTTAAAACAAGTAGAATCATTGAATAAACCTTAAAGTAAGACGCACTTACATTATCTGTGATCTTCAGTGCCTCGGGACAGAGTTTCACCAAGTGCTGAACCATTTCCTCGGACTCCTTCAGCACTTGCTATGTGCAGGGCGGTTCGACCTGCGAATCAAAAGAATCGAATCAAAAATGGTTCTTGTATTGTGGGAAACGTTGGTGTACCGTATAGTTCTTGGTTTTAATCAACCACTTGGCATTGGAGACGGCGGTTAGCTCCCTCACTCTCTCCATCATTGTTCTCGCCTGATCAAATTTTGGTGGCAGCTCCTCGCGGGTCTCCTCCAGCCACGCAGTTTTTCCAAGAACTTGCCCAGGGCTTCGTGCTGTCGGGTGGCAACCACATCCCCAATGACTGACCGCTCTCATCCTCAATGTCCAGGATGTGATCGTAGCCCTGCAATGCCAGTTGATCAAAGGGTTTCACTTGTCCTGAAAAAAGAGTTGAAAGATGTATTCTGATCTCAATGCAAATGGTTTGGCGACCGATCCTACGATGGCGCCTGGCCAGGATATACGATCGATCTCTGCCGCATTGTTGGGCTGATATGGCCTGAAAGGAGACATCGCGAGCGGTGCGATATAGCTCATCCCGGTAGCTGATATCGATGCCAGACTCCTCGATGAGGGTGTACAGTGCGCCGCGGCGAATGCAACATGCTCTGCCCATGCTCGTCCGGTTCCTCCATATGCTGGACGGTCAGAATATCCTCCTCTTCGGCCAGCGATCGGTCATCTAGCTCGATGAATCTGCATTGCCGATGCCATTGCGACCGCCAACGGCAACGGATTAGATTTGACCATGGCATTGGAGGTGGAAGTGCCGTGTGGACTTCCACTTCGGTGATGGCTTCCGTTCACCCATGAAGTGCTGCAGATAGCCGGTGAGATAGGCCACGGATCCTTGGGCCGTTTGTTAGCGATCTCGGTTGAGAGCCCTGATCAGGTGATCGGCAGAGCTTAAATAATGTATACATGTATCGTGGACTCCATTCCGTATTCCTAAATACTCACAGTCTGCCAGATATTTTTCCCTGTTCCGTCTTGAAGATGGATTGGCCTGAAAGCTCATGGACTGCGCCTGACCTGCACAGAGAACATATAGCATTAGTCATTTCTCTCCATCTCAGGGATCGGGGGGTATCACACTCATGGGATAGAGTCCAGGAAATCTATACTATACACAAAAGCGAGAGGAGCAGGAGTTTTGGGGGTAGAGAAGGTAGGTTAGCTTAGGTTAAGGCGGTTAGCCGGGAGGGGGGGGGGGGGATAAGAGCCTCCCGCCCCCAAGCTCACTTGACCTATAAAAGGTCCGTTGTGTTGCCCGCATGGGCATGTGCCCCTTCGCGTTGCCCGAACCGTGAGAGCATACTACTGCAGGTTAAGGGCAGTCCCATCGGTTGGCTTGGATGTATTTGGACAAGGTCCTGGTTTGATTCAAAGGTAACAAACGAAGATTCTGATGCGATGGTGGAACTCAAAGAAACATTGCAAATCATATGGAAAATCGGAACAAGAGTCACATTCCCCGGACGTATGTACGTAGGTGTAAACTGAAATCAGAACGTACGATACGGAATTGGAATATGTGCGGCCGTACGAAGAAGCTCAGCGTAAGCGGAGGAGTAGGTGGATATTGATGGCAATGCTGGGCACACAAGAGTCAAAGAATCGATCAGTTAGGATCTATATAAGTATGTTTCTAAGATAACAGTAGGTACGGGTACGAGTACGAGCATGTATTGTTATGTACATTGGGGGTATGGGACCCATCCCATCACATCCCATCCTATTCGCCGGAGGCTCAATTGCGATCCACAATGCTGTTCTTCTGTGCGCTTGAAGATCTTCACCAGCATGGTGGCAATGTGCTTTGAATTTGTCAGGCGAATGTCCTTCTCGAGGGACAGTATATTGGTTACGGCGGTGCAATAGTCATGGAACAGCACATACTCCACAATGCCCATGCTCTGCATATTGATTGAGCCGCACCGTGAGCTTGAACAGGCGTTCGTCACCATGCTGAGCCTCGCACGTCGCACAGGTGCCTTAGGTTGTCCATCTCCTTCATCAGATTGGGCAGCTTCACGATCGTCGTCATTTTGAGGCCTGTGCCCAGGAAGGCTGCCTAGATTGCAAATATCCGAGCAGATAGCTCTCCTTAAAGTGCAGCTGCGTCTCCAGATAGGTCACGGCTCGTCCCACCCGCGTATAGGCCGCTCCCATATCGCCCGGATCCTTGCTGCTCGTCGTCGAGATCACGCGCAAATGCTCCTGGCAGTTCAGCCACACGGCCGGAATTTAACAAAGACGCCCGGCCATAGGGCCAGAGGCACCATTAAATGCTGTCGACTCGGCTGCCTGCACCAGGTCTTTGGTGTCCAGCAGGGATGTCATCAGACCCAAACTGCTGAGCATTAGGGTCACCTCCGAATCGGGCTCGAGCAGCTCCGTGAGGGTATAGTAATTGCCGGACTCCGTCTCCCCAATGGCATCCGCAAAGCTGGTCGTGAATATCTTGCCCATATGAGGCGCTCGGCCTGCTCAATTGGCCAATGGTCAGGTTCAGGGGAAGCTCCAGCTGTCGAGATTGCGCAAGGCCTCCACAATGCAACGCGTGACCAGAATTGACTGATCGTCGTAGACGAAGCGGCCATATTCAGTCGACCGCCGTTCCCCATGAAGAGTAGCGAGAGACTGTGGTCGAGTCGCGTCTGGCGAGCGCTTGATCTTTTCGTAAACGGCACGCTTGAGAAGCGGCTCAGGAAGCTGGTCACCGACAACTTCAGCGATGAGGCGCTCAGTGGCTTCCGGTGCGACAGGGCCGAGGCCGTGCTGGCGCTCAAAAGCTTTCCCGATTCCGCTATCACGTTGTAACAGCGCTCCAAGTGCGTGAGATCTCACCATCCTGCAGCTCTCGCCGGCACTGTGCAGATCGTCGGGAACTGCGCATTGGGTGTAATTTTTGGATTTGATGATTATCATTTTACACAGCACACACACACACAGCGGGATGATGAACACCAAAAGCATGTACAGAGACACAGATACTAAGATACACGGAAACGAGCACGAATGAGGAGCTTGCCAAATGGTGCTGAAGAAAAGGCGACGGTGCTTCAAGTGCTTTCTGTGGAATAAAAAAACCCCGAATGTATGGTGTTTATGTGTGATATTGTGTTACATACCAAATAAATCATCAATATTGCCAATGATTTCATTGAAAAAATCACGGTTTCCCTCCATTATGAGAACGATTACTTTGATTGCAGCGCAACTGAGAATCAGGTACGACTACGCGGACGAGTGTTTGACTGACAATTGAGCGAAGGAAAACGTGTGCTGCACGGTGCGACTGAAAATCGATGACTGAATGCTCGGCCAGGGCACGGGCCAAGTCCATGGCACTCTGGAGGTACAGTACACACCCTCTTTCATATATTTTGACATGGCAAGCAAACGTATTTAATTATTTTGGTTTTACTTTACTTGGTGGTGTCTCTGCCCCTTTGTTTTTGTGGGGGTACTCGTAATTCAAATGAAACCGAACGAAAAGCCGCACAAAAAGCAAAGAAAACGAGGGGAACGTTGTGAGTTGCAGCGGACACCGCAACTCTAACAGTTATACCGATACTAAGTCAGTAGGAGAGAGAGCCACCCGGCAGACGCCGCTAATTTGAACGACACGACAAGAGTGCGTGCGAGAGAGACAGAAAATCAGTCTGATCGTGACGTCGGGGCTGCGTAGCCAGTGCCAATTGATTTGTTCCTTTTGGGTATAAAAATGATCCGATCTGATCCAGATTTAGCAGTCTGATAGATATGGTCATTATCTATGATTCTGCTTTTTAGTTTCTCGAATCTGCAATATTGTGGATGCAACAGATTTTTCGTTCTTTGTAGGAGCGAATGGGGTGGGGCGAAATTCTGAGATAAACGTTTTATAGTGAGATCTAACAGAAGTGCGGATACCAAATTTGGTTACTCTAGCCTTAATAGTCTCTGAGATTTGTGGATGCCCCAGATTTTCATCCTTTGCGGGGTGGAAGGGTGTGGCGAATTTGGACACGAAACGGTCAAGGTCCGATATCACAGGAGTGTGGATACCAAATTGGTTGCTCTGGCTCTTATAGGTCTGAGATCCTTGAACTCATATTTTGCAATTGGCAAAGCCGACCATGAGACCTGTGTGTTAGAGAGAGAAGAATGAAATTGTTTTCTTGATTCTGGCTATAATAATTATACGATCTGTTGAGATTTACCACTCTAGAACATATGGTCATCCTCTACGATTCTGCTTTTTTGGCTTTATCGTATCTTAAAAATGTGGATGCCACAGATTTCCGTTCTTTGTGGGCCGAAGTAGGCGGGGCGAAGTTTTTGAAATATTTTGTAGCAGTGAGATATCACAGAAGTCTGGATACAAACATCGTTGCTCTAGCTCTTATAGTCTTTGAGCACTTAGGCGCTGAAAGGTACGGACAGACGGACAGACGGACGGACGGACAGACGGACGGACGGACGGACGGACAGACGGACAGACAGACATGGCTCAATCGACTCGGCTATTATGCTGATCAAGAATATATATACTTTATGGGTCGGAAACGATTCCTTCTGGACGTTACACACATCCACTTTTACCACAAATCTAATATACCCCAATACTCATTTTGAGTATCGTGGTATAAAAATGAGTAAGCTTTCCCGATACTATTCGAGTGGAGTGTTTGTGCTATATCATGGTATGACTCTTGTGACTGGTCTTGAGCTGGAACAGCTGAGGTGGACACACAGGTCAGGTCAGGTGCTGTGCCAGCCCTCTTGTCCTACCTTGATCGTTGAGCAACTGATTCTCAGCTCTCGGCCCCAAAGAGATCGAGCAGCTCGTGTAGTTGAGAATATCTTCGCTTCTCCGTGTCCAAATAGAGCTCACGGCCGTGTGGCCCAGCTGTGTGCAACGTTGTGGTTGTAATTGCATTTTAAATATTAATAAATTCATTTGGTTATCATAAATTTATGGCATATTGATGCGGCACACAGACACAGACATGGTGATATGAAAATGGGAGTACCAAGCACCTTGGCCCACTTTGAATTGGATTTCGAACATTTGAAATTTGCCGATGAGGCGCCCCAACAGTTGCTTTCGTTCCCAGTTCTATTACTATTTCAAGAATGTATTTCTAATCTGGCTGTCAGGAATTCTCCCTCCAAATAGGGATAATTGATAAATTTGCCACCGAAAAATGGTTATTCTGTATTTCCCCCCGCTTTCCCTTCACCACCATGTCCAGTGCCTTGGAATTGCCGCCCAGCTGGGATAAACATGTTGTAGAAATGGCCATTGTCCTTTATCGTGGCTGCATTATCCGTAATTGTCATAGTCTCCGGAAAGCGCGAAGCCAAATACCGAACGATGTCTGCACACAAAAAAAGTCAAGCGAAAAAGCCCAATCGAAATAGGGAATTTAAGTGGAAGGAGAGTATACCCAACACCCACCCGTATGTCCAAAGAGCACGGCCACGTGCAGGCCGTGGAGCCATTGGGGAATATGTCGTCCTTTGCAATGGCTAACTTCCGGCGATCCAGGGCTGCTGCAGCGCCAGCAAGCTGCCGTCACGTGCCGCATCGTGCACGCGATGGATTTTCTCCTGTCAGAGTTAGCATATGAACCGTGCCTTAATTAGTGGCTACTCCTTCCGACCATCCCCTACTACCTTCCGCTTACCATGTAGCTGGGCACGTTGTTGAGAAAGCTTGTATTTCCGCTCCTTGGACTTGGATTCAACAGACTACGCCCTCGCCATTCAGCACGATCTCGGCCAGCTGCTCAAGGTCCCCCGATTCGATGATCTGCTTCATGCGTGCCTCCTGCGAAGGAGAGGCAAAACCAGTCAATTAGAGATTGCTAGACAGACATTCATTCAGTGCGTAATCGAAAGCGTAATTGTTCGGTGTGACAGAATAGAAAAGATGACAGAAATGGTTTAGCAAATAAAAGATGAAACCCAAATGACAAGCCTGGTGAGACAGCAACAGAGAGAGAGCAACAGAGATTGAAAGATAGGAAAGGATAGCATCGTATACTTCATCAATTGCAGTTTGAGACTGAACTGTATAATCCTCGGGTGCGCCCTGCACAAAGCCCTCGATGGCCATGGCCGATGTCAGGGATTCGCCGCAATCCTTATCAGGTCCCGTTTCGGTTCAGTTGGTTGTTCTCCTCCTATCGACTGCGACTCCTCCAGGGGCTGGATGTCCTTTGTAACTGGCGCTATCACATCCTCTACAAAGGTTTTTTGAGTTTTACTTGGCGAACTGTCGTTTGTCGATTATCGCTAAAAAGTGCAGGTAACATGACAACACTTCGCAAACAGGACACAAACAGGTGGAAAGGGACTACGTTTTTACAAGGACTAGGTGCCACTACAGAATGACAATGCCAGCGCTGTTGACCCATTAAATAATTGAGATAGTAAATACATATGTATATCCATAGGTAAATAGAAATCTACGGCACGTATACGTAATGTTACGCATACGCCCTGTTTTCGAAACAAATTGCACCTACACTTTCATTACTTTATTGAAATGCAGCACCTCCTACCATTTCCATGCCTTCTAACCCCTAACCTCTAGGGAAAACTTGATTATCCTTAACAAATCGTTCGTGGGGGACTGCAGAAAATCGTTGCAACGTTGCACCAACTGGAATGTGTATATATAGCAATTTGATATATACCATATGTAGATATACATATATCATATATCATCTATCTAATGCTGCAACTGCAAATGTTTTGACGTTTGCATGTTCCTTTGCCATTTGGACTCTGGCCTGGCTGCCGCTCTGACAGTTGAGGAGCTCTGGCTCTGAGGCTGGTGCGCGGCTATCGTCTTTCCGTCTCCACATGTCAGTGAAAGCGCTATGGGAGTGAGTGCATTATTATAAAGTCTATCTGTGGGTAAACAGCTGCTGATTTTCGCCAATCGATAGTGCCGCAAATCGGGGGCAGGGCAGACACTGGCATTGATTTGATCTAAGGAACTCGAATGAATACGAGTATACGAATGGATGGTACACAAAACGAACTGAAACTGAAACTTTAATGAAATCGAAACTGAAAGGAAACGGAAACGGAAACACAATACATGGGAATTGGCGCTTTTTTCTCTTTTTGGAGTGGGAGGTGGGTGCAATGGAAACGATAACGAAAAGACACAAGTTGCAGGTTTTGCATTCCATTTTTAATTGGTTACTGTAATCGTTGATGGTTTAATATTATTTTTTACTTTCCAGTTGCTTTTAAAAAATATATAGGTATATATATAAAGAGTCTATGTATATCTGCATAAAGAAGTAAAAAGTCTGGTTATATAATTATATAAGCTGATTGCTACTGTTATTCTTTCTTAGATTGCGGCTGCAGTTGTTGCTGTTGCTGTTGCTGTGGCTGTGGCTCTTGCTGTTGCTTCTGCTGTTATTTTTGGTGTGGAAAACAATTAGAATGAATGGAATTTGGGTGACTGCTGCATTTAATTGATTGATTGGTTGTTAGATAGTTAGTCTGCTTTCATTTTACAGTTCACAGTTGAGTTTGAAGATTTGGAAAAAGTAGTTTGAGCGGTTGAACGGCACACACAATACAAACTACAAAGAAACGTTGCACGTTGGACACCTAGAGCACGCCAAAGTGTACTTCATCATCGTCATCGTTCTCATCATTCTCTACATTATCCTGATCCTGTATCTCTTCTCCTCAGCCACTGGTTCCACTGGCTCCTCCAAATTGGTGATCTTTCCTCTTCACTGCCGCCTCTGCACATCCTGTTCTGCTTCCATCTCTGCTCGCTCTTCAGTCTTTCGTTTAACTTCTGGCTCACTCTCTGTGGCAGGCTGCTCCTCCTCCTTCTGTTCCACATCATTACTCTCTGCGACATTTTCTTCGTGGTTTTCCAGCTTATCATTCAATTCCTCGCTTGCAGCAGACTCCTGTTCCTTCGGTTCCTCATGTTTTTTGATCCTCCTCTTTACCCTGGCCATCTTCTTCTTCTTTACCGCCGCTTATAGCTCTTGCATATCTGTAAAAGTAACAATTGTCGACTGATTGCTTTCCGAGTGATTCAAAGGATTGTTTTACTACGATCTCAGCCTTCGATTCATTGTATGTACAGCAGAGAAGTACTTAAGAGGTCTAAACAAAAGCGCATAGATATAAAGTGGTGATGGGGAAAGCGAGAGCCGACAATGGCTTACTTTCACAGAGCCCCCGCCCGCCTGTGCCGCCAAAGCAAATCCGAGTGCAACACAGAGAAAGCTTTTGGAGGAGTGCAAGCAAAAACCAACGAAAGCAAACGAAAGACGCAATCCACAAGCAAAAAAGGCAACACTTACCTCGCCTCACTGTCTCGGTGTCGCTTCGATATCGCCATTAATGTGGCCATTGTTGAATGTGGCTGGCGTTTCCGGTCTGCGCTGCGGCGATATTTCCGGCGGAACCGGTGCCGGATCTACATCCGCATCCAAATCCGCTTTGGACAAAAACACTCGTCACGAGTGACGGCCACTGGTGACGCATAACTTCCACTGTGAGATTCTTCCTCGATTGGTCGGTGTCCAGGCTGCCGGTAGAATCTGTCCGTTCTCGATTATAAATTCTCTGCATCCTCAGGTCGTGACTGGATACGTTTGAGTAACCTCTGTATCCAGGGCAGGTGGGCAGTCTTCTAGGGCTCGCTGTATGTGTCGATAGTTGCCGGAAGGAGCGTCTGCTACGATGTTTTGCTTCCGTCGGTAAAGCCATCAAAGCGATACTGTTGGAGTTCCAGAGCCCAACGGCGATGCGACCGGTCGGATTATTGATCGAGTTCAACCACTTCAAGGCGAGATGGTCGGTGATGACGTCGAAGTAGTAGCCCTCCAGGTAGCTGAGTAGTTCTCTTCTGCTTTCAAGAGCCTTCGACTGGCGTAGGCTATGACCCTCTCCTCTCCGCTGATCTGTTGCGTCAGGACCGCCCCTAGACCGTAGTCGCTTGCGTCAGTTTGTAGAGCGAACCTCTCCGCGAAATCCGGCAGGCTAAGACGGGTGCTTGGGTTAACTTCTCCTTCAACTCTCGAAAGCGGCCTGCTGTTCGTCACTCCAGATCACCTTTTCTCCTTCTTCAGGAGGCTGGTCATTGGTTGTACAATCGTCGCGAAGTTTGGACAAACCTCGGTACCACGATGCCATTCCTAGGCAGCGTCGAAGCTCCTTTATTGAGCTGGGTGGGCCAACTTCCGGACGGCGACGATCTCATCTGGGTGTGTATACCCTGCTCACTAATAACATGTCCCAGGTATACGATGCTTTTCTGGAAGAAGCTGCATTTCTTTTGGTTCAATCTTAGATTTGTTTCCCGTAGTCTCCGGAACACCTCTCGCAGATGGTCGACGTGTTCCTCCAACGCCGCTCCGATGACAATAATGTCATCAAGGTAGCGAATGCGTTGGGTTCCATCTGTGGTCGATGACGCTGTCAAGGCTCGCTGGAACGTGGCCGATGCTGAGTGCAGTCCGAACGGCATCACCTTCCAATGGAAGAGTCCTCTGCCCGGAACGGTGAAGGCGGTACATTCTCGGCTCCCTCGGCCATCGGGATCTGCCAATACCCGTTCTTGAGGTCCAATGTCGAGATGTAACGTGCGTTACGGAGCGTCTCGATGATGTGGTTGATCCTGGGCAGTGGGTAGGCGTCGGGTATTGATTGCGCGTTGAGTTGTCGTAGCTACGCACATCCGCATCTCGCCTGTTCTTCTTTCCCACAGTACGATGGAGCGCTGTGTGGACTTTTTATACCCGATTACTCAAACGAGGGAACGTTGTGAGTTGCTGCGGACACCGCAACTCTACAGTTATACCCGATACTTAGTCAGTATGGCTCTCCTCCGCAGACGCCGCTAATATTGAACGACACGACAAAGAGTGCGTGCGAGAGAGACAGAAAATCAGTCTGAGCGTGACGTCGGGCGCTGCGTAGCACTGCAAATTTATTTGTTCCTATTGGCTATAAAATGATCTGATCTGAATCCAGATTCAGCAATCTGATATATATGATCATTATCTATGATTCTGCGTTTTTAGTTTTCTCGAATGTGCAATATTGTGGATGCAACAGATTTTCGTCCTTTGTGTGGGCGAAAGGGGGGGGCGAAATTTTGAGATACACGTTTTATAGTAAGATCTAACAGAAGTGCGGATACCAAATATGGTTACTCTAGCCTTAATAGTCTCTGAGATTTTTGAATATCCCAGATTTTCGTCCTTTGCGGGGGCGGAAAGGGGTGTGGCGAAATTTTGAAACAATCTCGTCTCGGTCCGATATATTAGGAGTGTGGATACCAAATTTGGTTGCTCTAGCTTTTATAGTCTCTGAGATCTAGCGCTAATGTTTTACTCTAAGCAAAGCCGCCTATGCTACGTGTGTGTTAGAGAGAGACAGGGCGAGAAAAAATGAAATTGTTTTCTTGATGCTGGCTATAATAATAATACGATCCAATTCAGCTTCCGCAGCCTTAAAGATATGGTCATTCTCTACAATCTACGTTTTTGGTTTTTCATATCTTTAAAATTGGTGGATGCCACAAGATTTTCGTCCTTTGTGGGCGGAAGTGGCGGGGCGAAGTTTTGAAATATTTTTTGTAGCAGTGACATATCACAAGTCTGGATCCAAAACACGTTCCTTCTAGCTCTTATAGTCTTTGAGCACTAGGCGTGAAGGGACGACAGACGGACAAACGGACAGACGGACGACGGACAGACAGACAGACAGACAGGACCCAATCGACTCGCTATTAATGCTGATCAAGAATATATATACTTTATGGGGTCGGAAACGATTCCTTCTGGACGTACACACATCCACTTTTACCACAAATCTAATATACCCAATCTCCCACAATCTCTCTCAAAGCAATGCCCACAAAGAACGCACAAAAATCAAACAAAAACTGAATCCAGCGCAGCAAAACTTAGCCTAATCCCTGTCTCTGTCTGCCCTTAGATGCTTCACCACCCACTCACCCATCGTTTGTGTCCAGCTCCGAAGTTTTCTCGATGCTGTCGTCCAGCGATTTACGTCCATTCACAGCCGGTGTCATTTTAATGTCCAATTTCTGTGAAATAAACAGATAAATGGTGTAGGGATTCCCCACAAGCTGCTGCCTACGCCTCCCCGACTTACCTTGCTGCCGCATCGCCTCCGGCACTATTCTCACCACTCTCATTGCTCAAGGCATTCCAGTCAGTGATGATCTCGGGGGAGACGCGCGTGCCTCCGGACATAGACGAGGAAAGCCCGCTCGATTTCGTGCGGCTTGTGGCGGTAGTACGAGGCTGACTTCATTTTCTGAAATTGCCCCAATGAATCATTTTAATTGCTCGTTGATTGCCATCCCCCACTCACATAGTCGAGGGCCTCCTCGTCACAACCCGCCTGGTGAGCAGGGTATAGCAGCGCATATTGTTTTTGGCACTGGCTGCCCAATGGAGCGGCGTCTTGCGGTGATGTCCATCTCGTGGGCGCCCTCCGGCCAGAGACCGACCAGATACTCCAGGATGCCATTCAGTCCATTGCCGTCCTTGCAGGTCACCAAGGCAGCGGGCACGGGAGGCTCCAGTTGCGCCTGCATCGTATCCAAATTGTTGTCGATCACCGCCTGATGCAGATCCTTAATGGCATTCTGTGGAGTCATTTTGTAAAAGAGGCAGTTGGATTTTCAGTGCATTGCCTTAGCATGACATGAGGCACGGCGGCTGAATAAATAACCTTTTTGTCCCTGTGTGTGGCGTGTGTTACGAGTGAGTATATAAAGCAAAAATAAAAACATTTTCATTAGCCACGATGGGTTCTTCTTGTGGGTGGCGAAGGCACTATGCAAATATGTGGAAATACTTTGAATTTCCGTTTGACCGACACTTTCTAGACATTTTTCGTACCACAAAAATATACAGGGAAAATATTTTCAGGGAATTTTGGGTTTCTAAATGCGCAAGTTCGAGTCTCTTTATATTTTCCAATGAATTCTATGTTTACTGAAGTTTCAAGAAAGCTTAAGCCTAAAGAAATGATTCATACACAGTACGTTAAAATTCACTTCAGACCTTCTTTGGAATCGTAGCCAACGCAACAGTCAAGGTAATCCTCGAAAACTCGAGTGCAAATCTCTCCTCTAGTGAAATTTCCCAGAACACCACCTAGTTCCTTTGAGTCTACCTTTGACCAAACAAGCACACATATCTGATATGTCAAGGTCTCCTCAGTCTATTCCTGGTGTGTTGCACGTACTCCTACACCTGAGTAACATTCCTTGAACGCTTTGTTTCGTTTTTGTGTGACATGTAAATTAATTGAATGAAATGAATCATTAGAAGGGCTCCCTAGCACACACTTATGAGGTTGAGTGGCAATAAAAACTGCTCGAAAGTGCCACGAAAACGGAAATAGCGCATTAGTGCTTGCCACTTAATGTGGCACTCACTCCCTGTCTTTCTTCAACCCCCTGAACAATGTAACTTGTTGAGCGGACGCAATATGCAAATTTTGGCCAAGACCCCTTCCTTCTGGCAACCTGCGTGTTATCACCACAATTTCCCACAATTATAAGGAATGAATGTGAATATTTATTCGTTGAAACACTCACCTTTGGGTGGCGATAAATGGTAATATAGGCCTTGGAATCTTCTCCGACGCTTCGGCGGCATCGCCAATTTATGTTTTTTATACCCGATACTCAAAATGAGTATTGGGGTATATTAGATTTGTGGTAAAAGTGGATGTGTGTAACGTCCAGAAGGAATCGTTTCCGACCCCATAAAGTATATATATTCTTGATCAGCATCAATAGCCAGTCTGTCTGTCCGTCTGTCCGTCCGTCCGTCTGTCCGTCCCCTTCAGCGCCTAGTGCTCAAAGACCATAAGAGCTAGAGCAACGATGTTTTGTATCCAGACTTCTGTGATATGTCACTGCTTCAAAAATATTTCAAAACTTCGCCCCGCCTACTTCCGCCCCCACAAAGGACGAAAATCTGTGGCATCCACATTTTTAAAGATACGATAAAGCCAAAAACGCAGAATCGTAGAGGATGATTATATGTTCTAGAGTGTAAAATCTCAACCAGATCGTATAATTATTATAGCCAGAATCAAGAAAACAATTTCATTCTTTCTCGCTCTGTCTCTCTCTAACACACAGGTTTCATGGTCGGCTTTGCCAATTGCAAAATATGAGTTCAAGGATCTCAGAACCTATAAGAGCCAGAGCAACCAAATTTGGTATCCACACTCCTGTGATATCGGACCTTGACCGTTTCGTGTCCAAATTTCGCCACACCCCCTTCCGCCCCCGCAAAGGACGAAAATCTGGGGCATCCACAAATCTCAGAGACTATTAAGGCTAGAGTAACCAAATTTGGTATCCGCACTTCTGTTAGATCTCACTATAAAACGTTTATCTCAGAATTTCGCCCCACCCCCTTCCGCCCACACAAAGAACGAAAATCTGTTGCATCCACAATATTGCAGATTCGAGAAAACTAAAAACGCAGAATCATAGAAAATAGCCGTATCTATGAGATTGCTGAATCTAGATCAGATCAGATAATTTGTATAGCCAATAGTAACAAATCAATTTGCAGTGGCAACGCAGCGCCCGACGTCACGCTCAGGCTGATTTTCTGTCTCTCTCGCACGCACTCTTTGTCGTGTCGTTCAATATTAGCGGCGCCTGCCGGAGGAGAGCCATACTGACTAAGTATCGGGTATAACTGTAGAGTTGCGGTGTCCGCAGCAACTCACAACGTTCCCCCTCGTTTTGTATTTCAGAGTCTCTGTACACGTCGTAGCACTCTTAGAGTCCACGACTCTTCACATTTCCCCAATCGCGATTCATTTAGCACTGCGGTTTGACTCACTTCACTCTTGGCACTGGAAAAGCTGTGGAAAACCTTACTTAAATCGAAGCGCGTTGTCGACCGTTGTCCTGGTAGGTTAAACGACGTCTGAGTTGACAAATGCACACGCTCAGAAGGCCGACTGGTCAACGTAGTCCCTAGCTCTAACGCCATTCCACGTGCTCCTTCTCATCCTACGCCATGGTCCTTGCGTGTGTGCATACCCAATGACGAGGGCGGTGGATGGAGGCGGTGTGGTCTCACATTTGTGATTTTTATTATGTTTTATTTATTTATACATATGTATATATATATATATATATGTATGTATAAGCCAACATCCAGAGCGCTGACCTAAGGCAACAGTGGATCTTGGTCATTCTCCAGTCATCAGCTGATACCATAAACCTCTGGACAATAGCCACCACTTGAGATAGGCGGCCCTGACACGCGTAATGGAGAATACCAGAAACAGCTAAACTTTCCAAGAGCACTACAACCCCTTCTAAGCCAAAGCACTTACGATGGCATGGTTTTCCCTTATCGAAGTCACAGTTTTTGGACCCCTAGTGGATAAACTGAAATGTCGATTTAATTGAACACCCATCGATCTTGTTCTCACCCGACCCATACGTCAATCGCATGGGCATTAAACACGTTCAATACTTCTGAAAGCTCCAGCAATAATCTATGTTAGATAATGAAATTTCTATGGTCTTATGTCGAACTGCCATTGCCCTTCTTCATCAAAGCTTCATCAAAATTGACACGGAAATAGGTTTATATTTGATTTATTTGTACTTTTTATGTCTTATCAATTAGTTTTGAATATTCTAAGAAATTCTGTGCTTATATGACCACGGACCAGCCGATAATGATTTTCTATTGGAACATTATTCCTTCAAAATTTTTATTTTTATTAAATTAATAATCAGGTGAACCACGTAGGGATCATATAGGGATCAGGACTTACATCATCCGTTACGATAACGCCAACCAAGAGGGGCGTTAGAATGGGCACAACGTTGCCCGCCGTATTGACGATACCCATGAGGATGCCAGCATGGTTGGGCGACAGATCGATTGTGTTGATCGTGCTGCCGATGGTGCTTCCGGCATTGATACCCACATTAGCGCACATCAAGACAACGGCCAGGGTCTTCTACTCGCTGTACAGGAATCCGATGCCGATCAAAATGATGGCGGGAATAAAGAACGATATGGAATTGAACGTCTTGCGGATCCCTGTGATGGTCATGGTTCCTCCTGTTAGCAGGATGTCCGCAATGATCGCATACACAAAGGCCATCACCCAGGAGGTCAAGTAGGGCACGAGGGTGCCGAGAAGATGGCATTATTCTTCATGTCCATCAGCAGGACACCGTTCATGTACGAAGGCATCTCCGTCTGCAGCGTGGAATAGCCCCAGGACTGGCAACAGCGCGTGATCATCAGGGCCCAGAACGGAACGGAACTCCATATGGCTCCCCAGGGAACCGGGATTGGCCCCTTCGCCTTCTAATCCTCCGCCTCCTTCGTGCGACTGGAGTTGATCGAGGTCTCAATGTAGTTTAGCTCATCATCGCTGATGTACTTGGATTCCCGAGGCGTGTTGGCGCCGAAGATCAGCCAGATGATGCACCAGGCCACGCCAACGGCACTCGAAATGTAAAAGATTCCGGGCCAACCCATGCTAGAAGCGGCAATCTGGCCACTGGCAAACATCGCCAGCAGAGTGCCACAGTCGAGACCCGTATTGGCCAGGGCGCCCAGACGATTGCGCTCGTTTACGGGACTCCAGTTGGCGAGGTGGGCGTGGATGCAGGGGAATAAAAAGCCCTGGAACAGGCCCATCGCCATACGAATGACGCAATAGGCCTGCCAGCCGCTCCAGGAGCTGCACCAAGGCGGCAGCAGGGCCAGCTGAGCCGATCCAATAGTCGACACGAACATGGTCATCCTTGCGCCAAAGCGACGACAGAGCCAGCCACCGAGGAACTGTGTCATGATGTAGCCCCAGAAGAAGCTGGACAGGATATACGAGCGTTGCTTTCCATCCCAATCATATTCCTGGAGGAAAAATAGTAAAGGGTTAGGCTAATGCTCAGAACAGAGATGCGGCAGACTTACAGGGAAATTGGGATTGGTGCTTTCGGAATTCGTCATGGCCACAATTGCCACGCCAGCATTAAACTTGGCCATATAGTTGACCACGATCGACAGGAAGAGCAGAAAGGTCTGCACATGCCGTTGGCCAATTACGGGACCTGAGAAATTGTCAAATAAGTCTGTTTAATGCCAATCACTCAACTAGATACACTTTATTAAGTAGCATTCATTAGCTCCAATAACTTTTTCAAGTTTGTACATGTGCAGCACTTAGTTTTATTACTGTCTCAAGAGTTTCCACTTTTGGCAATTCATTTCGAGTTTATGGTTTCATTTAAGTCAAAATTTAAAATTGGTTTACGGCCTGATTAAGTTTCAGAATGACTTAACTTTCACAAAATCGATCATGCTATCGTTTCCATACAGCTTTCAGTTAGGATTATCATTTTAGAAGTTCTACTAACCCGTATTCGTTTCAGCCGTCATATTTGTTCTGCACACGTCCAGGATCGAGAAGCAACTCAATTTGCAACCGACTGTCAGCTACTTTACACCTTCCGCGTACTCGGTTTTTAGTGGGATAACGAAGCCAGAAATCATGCCCACAGCGAGATAGGGAGTACAAGTGATAGGAATTTTATGGTTCTCAATGAATGGGAGGGTACCACGATTTTAATCCGGATGCGGAGATCTACACCGCACCGATAGCAATCGAATGGGAAATGCCCCCCCCCCCCCCCCCCCCCCCCTTTATGAAGCATCAAATACTCTGCCAGACCTCTTGTCGCAGTCATGCGCTTAATCAAGAGACAGTTTGAGCTCTGGAGAGCCCCGGGGCTTACGTGTAATCTTATCGCTGACCATGTCAATTATCTTGACCGTGTTTACCCCTTGGACCTATCGGATCTGTGCACACCCAACACATGCTTCACACGATCAAACCTCCAAAATATAGCGTCCCTCGGGGCACGAGCCGATAGCGAAGCGCTTTAATCAATCAAGGCGCCGTGCTGCAGCTTGAGTGGGGTTTCTGAAACCCTTTCAGGTGTTCGATACGAGTATATTTCTTTTATTGCACTATAACGCTTACAGTATTCTATACATATTGCTTGACTCGAGTTGCAACCAGAAAACGATCTTTAGCGACTCTCCTCCTCCTCTTCCTGAAGTCGCAGTATGTCCGCTTTGTTGATGAAATAATAACTTGGCTGCCGGCCCTTCAGGTCTTTGGCGGTGCGCTTGCCCCGTTCTGAATCAGTATCCGACTGACGCTCTCCAGTGAGTTGGTGCCCATGGCATAGTGCAGAACAGTGCGTTCCAGCTGGTGGTTAAAACAAGTAGAATCATTGAATAAACCTTAAAGTAAGACGCACTTACATTATCTGTGATCTTCAGTGCCTCGGGACAGAGTTTCACCAAGTGCTGAACCATTTCCTCGGACTCCTTCAGCACTGCTATGTGCAGGGCGGTTCGACCTGCGAATCAAAAGAATCGAATCAAAAATGGTTCTTGTATTGTGGGAAACGTTGGTGGTACCGTAGTAGTTCTTGGTTTTAATCAACCACTTGGCATTGGAGACGGCGGTTAGCTCCCTCACTCTCTCCATATTGTTCTCCCTGATCATTTGGTGCAGCTCCTCGCGGGTCTCCTCCAGCCCACGCAGTTTTTCCAAGAACTCGCCCAGGGCTTCGTGCTGTCGGGTGGCAACCACATCCCCAATGGACTGACCGCTCTCATCCTCAATGTCCAGGATGTGATCGTAGCCCTGCAATGCCAGTTGATCAAAGGGTTCCACTTGGCCTGAAATAAGAAATGAATAGATGTATGCTGATCTCAATGCAATGGTTTGGCGACCGATCCTACCGATGGCAGCCTGGGCCAGGATATAGCGATCGATCTCTGCCGCATTGTTGGGCTGATTGGCCTGAAGGGAGACATCGCGAGCGGTGCGATATAGCTCATCCCGGTAGCTGATATCGATGCCAGACTCCTCGATGAGGGTGTACAGTGCGCCGCGGCGATGGGATCGGGCGCAGGCAAAGTGCAACATGCTCTGCCCATGCTCGTCCCGTTCCTCCATATGCTGGACGGTCAGAATATCCTCCTCTTCGGCCAGCGATCGGGCATCTAGCTCGATGAGATCTGCATTGCCGATGCCATTGCGACCGCCAACCGGCAACGGATTAGATTCGACCATGGCATTGGAGGTGGAAGTGCCCGTGTGGACTTCCACTTCGGTGATGAGCTTCCGTTCACCCATGAAGTGCTGCAGATAGCCGGTGAGATAGGCCACGGGATCCTTGGGCCGTTTGTTAGCGATCTCGGTGAGAGCCCTGATCAGGGGATCGGCCAGAGCTTAAATAATGTATACATGTTATCGGTGGACTCCATTCCGTATTCCTTAATACTCACAGTCTGCCAGACCTGCGCCTGACCTGCACAGAGAACATATAGCATTAGTCATTCTCTCCATCTCAGGGATCGGGGGGTATCACACTCATGGGATAGAGTCCCAGGAAATCTATACTATACACAAAGCGAGAGGAGCAGGAGGTTTTGGGGGGTAGAGAAGGTAGGTTAGCTTAGGTTAAGGCGGTAGCCGGGAGGGGGGGGGGATAAGAGCCTCCCGCCCCCAAGCTCACTTGGACCTATAAAAGGTCCGTTGTGTTGCCGCATGGGCATGTGCCCCTTCGCGTTGCCCGAACCGTGAGAGCATACTACTGCAGGTTAAGGGCAGTCCCATCCGGTGGCTTGGATGTATTTGGACAAGGTCCCTGGTTTGATTCAAGGTAACAAACGAAGATTCTGATGCCGATGGTGGAACTCAAAGAAACATTGCAAATCATATGGAAATCGGAACAAGATCACATTCCCGGGACGTATGTACGTAGGTGTAAACTGAAATCAGAACGTACGATTACGGAATTTGGAATATGTGCGGCGTACGAAGAAGCTCAGCGTAAGCGGAGGAGTAGGTGGATATTGATGGCAATGCTGGGCACACAAGAGTCAAGAATCGATCAAGTTAGGATCTATATAAGTATGTTTCTAAGATAACAGTAGGTACGGGTACGAGTACGAGCATGTATGTTATGTACATTGGGGGTATGGGGACCCATCCCATCACATCCCATCCTATTCGCCGGAGGCTCAATTGCGATCCACAATGCTGTTCTTCTTGCGCTTGAAGATCTTCACCAGCATGGTGGCAATGTGCTTTGAATTTGTCAGCGACATGTCCTTCTCGAGGGACAGTATATTGGTTACGGCGGTGCAATAGTCCTGGAACAGCACATACTCCACAATGCCCATGCTCTGCATATTGATGAGCCGCACCGTGAGCTTGGACAGGCGGTTCGTCACCATGCTGAGCCCTCGCACGGCGCACAGGTGCCTTAGGTTGTCCATCTCCTTCATCAGATTGGGCAGCTTCACGGTCTTCGTCATTTCGAGGCCTGTGCCCAGGAAGGCTGGCCTAGATTGCAAATATCCGAGCAGATAGCTCTTCTTAAAGTGCAGCTGCGTCTCCAGAGAGGTCACGGCTCGTCCCACCCGCGTATAGGCCGCTCCCATATCGCCCGGATCCTTGCTGCTCGTCGTCGAGATCACGCGCAAATGCTCCTGGCAGTTCAGCCACACGGCCATAGGGCCAGAGGGCACCATTAAATGCTGTCGACTCGGCTGCCTGCACCAGGTCTTTGGTGTCCAGCAGGGATGTCATCAGACCCAAACTGCTGAGCATTAGGGTCACCTCCGAGTCGGGCTCGAGCAGCTCCGTGAGGGTATAGTAATTGCCGGACTCCGTCTCCCCAATGGCATTCGCAAAGCTGGTCGTGAATATCTTGCCCATCATGAGTCGCTCGGCCTGCTCCAACTGGCCAATGGTCAGGTTCAGGGGAAGCTCCAGCTGGTCGAGATTGCGCGAGGCCTCCACAATGCAACGCGTGACCAGAATTGACTCATCGTCGTAAGCGGCCGTATTCAGTCGATCCCCGTTCTCCATGAGAAAGTAGGCGATACGCGGCTGCGGCTTAAAGTCGGCATCGATGCATAGGCAGTGCATGTCCTTGAGCAGCGGCACCAGGAACTCCTGGAAAACCACAAATACATCATAGTCCGGCGCGATAATGCCACAGTTTATGTCCTCCTCCAGGTGGCGGGCCTTCGAGGTCTTACGCATCGCCGGCCACAGCACATCGAAGAGATTGTGGTCGAGTCGCGTCTGGCGGCGCTTGATCTTTTCGTAAACGGCACGCTTGAGGAAGCGGCTCAGGAAGCTGGTCACCGACAACTTCAGCGATGAGGCGCTCAGTGGCTTCCGGTGCGACAGGGCCGAGGCCGTGCTGGCGCTCAAAAGCTTTCCCGATTCCGCTATCACGTTGTAACAGCGCTCCAGAGTGCGTGAGATCTCACCATCCTGCAGCTCTCGCCGGGCACTGTGCAGATCGTCGGGAACTGCGGCATTGGGTGTAATTTTTGGATTTGATGATTATCATTTTACACAGCACACACACAGCGGGATGATGAACACCAAAGTATGTACAGAGACACAGATACTGATACACGGAAACGAGCACGAATGAGAGAGCTTGCCAAATGGGTGCTGAAGAAAAGGCGACGGTGCTTCAAGTACTTTCTGTGGATAAATAAACCCCGAATGTATGGTGTTTGTGTGTGATATGTGTTACATACCAAATAAATCATCAATATTGCCAATGATTTCATTGAAAAAATCACGGTTTCCCTCCATTATGAGAACGAGTACTTTGATTGCAGCGCAACTTAGAATCAGGTACGACTACGCGGACGAGTGTTTGACTGACAATTGAGCGAAGGACAACGTGTGCTGCACGGTGCGACTGAAAATCGATGACTGAATGCTCGGCCAGGGCACGGGCCAAGTCCATGGCACTCTGGAGGTACAGTACACACCCTCTTTTCATATATTTGACATGGCAAGCAAACGTATTTAATTATTTTGGTTTACTTTACTTGGTGGGTGTCTCTGCCCCTTTGTGTTTTTGTGGGGGTACTCGTAATTCAAATGAAACCGAACGAAAAGCCGCACAAAAGCAAAGAAAACGAGGGGGAACGTTGTGAGTTGCAGCGGACACCGCAACTCTACAGTTATACCCGATACTAAGTCAGTAGGAGAGAGAGCCACCACGGCAGACGCCGCTAATTTGAACGACACGACAAAGAGTGCGTGCGAGAGAGACAGAAAATCAGTCTGATCTTGACGTCGGGGGCTGCGTAGCCAGTGCAAATTGATTTGTTCCTTTTGGCTATAAAAATGATCTGATCTGATCCAGATTCAGCAGTCTGATAGATATGATCATTATCTATGATTCTGCGTTTTTAGTTTTCTCGTATCCTCAATATTGTGGATGCAACAGATTTTCGTCTTTTGTGGGGGCGGAAAAGGGTGGGGCGAAATTCTGAGATAAACGTTTTATAGTGAGATCTAACAGAAGTGCGGATACCAAATTTGGTTACTCTAGCCTTAATAGTCTCTGAGATTTGTGAATAAACCCAGATTTTCATCCTTTGCGGGGGCGGAAGGGGGTGTGGCGAAATTTTGAAACAAACTCGTCTCGGTCCGATATATTAGGAGTGTGGATAACAAATTTGGTTGCTCTAGCTTTTATAGTCTCTGAGATCTAGGCGCTAATGTTTTACTCTAAGCAAAGCCGGCTATGCTACGTGTGTGTTAGAGAGAGACAGGGCGAGAAAAAATGAAATTGTTTTCTTGATGCTGGCTATAATAATAATACGATCTTATTCAAATTCTGCAGTCTTAAAGATATGGTCATTCTCTACGATTCTGCGTTTTTGGTTTTCTCGTATCTTTAAAATTGTGAATGCCACAGATTTTCGTCCTTTGTGGGGGCGGAAGTGGGCGGGGCGAAGTTTTGAAATATTTTTGTAGCAGTGACATATCACAGAAGTCTGGATCCAAAATATCGTTGCTCTAGCTCTTATAGTCTTTGAGCACTAGGCGCTGAAGGGGACGGACAGACGGACAGACGGACAGACGGACAGACGGACGGACGGACACACAGACAGGGCTCAATCGACTCGGCTATTGATGCTGATCAAGAATATATATACTTTATGGGGTCGGAAACGATTCCTTCTGGACGTTACACACATCCACTTTTACCACAAATCTAATATACCCCAATACTCATTTTGAGTATCGGGTATAAAAAGTCAAGCGAAAAAGCCAATCGAAATAGGGAATTTAAGCGGAAGGAGAGTATACCCAACACCCAACCGTATGTCCAAAGAGCACGGCCACGTGCAGGGCCGTGGAGCCATTGGGGGATATGTCGTCCTTTGCAATGGCAAACTTCCGGCGATTCCGGCAAATCCGCGATGGATTTTCTCCTGTCAGAGTAGCATATGAACCGTGCCTTAATTAGTGGCTACTCCTTCCGACCATCCCCCTACTACCTTCCGCTTACCATGTAGCTGGGCACGTTGTTGAGAAAGGCTTGTATTTCCGCCTCCTAGGACTTGGGATTCAACAGACTAGCGCCCTCGCCATTCAGCACGATCTCGGCCAGCTGCTCAAGGTCCCCGATTCGATGATCTGCTTCATGCGTGCCTCCTGCGAAGGGAGAGGCAAAACCAGTCAATTAGAGATTGCTAGACAGACATTCATTCAGTGCGTAATCGAAAGCGTAATTGTTCGGTGTGACAGAATAGAAACGATGACAGAAATGGTTAGCAAATAAAAGATGAAACCCAAATGACAAGCCTGGTGAGACAGCAACAGAGAGAGAGCAACAGAGATTGAAAGATAGGAAAGGATAGCATCGTATACTTCATCAATTGCAGTTTGAGACTGAACTGTATAATCCTCGGGTGCGCCCTGCACAAAGCCCTCGATGGCCATGGCCGATGTCAGGGATTCGCCGCCATCCTTATCAGGTCCCGTTTCCGGTTCAGTTGGTTGTTCTCCTCCTATCGACTGCGACTCCTCCAGGGGCTGGATGTCCTTTGTAAATGGCGCTATCACATCCTCTACAAAGGGTTTTTTGAGTTTTACTTGGCGAACTGTCGTTTGTCGATTATCGCTAAAAAGTGCAGGTGACATGACAACACTCGCAAACAGGACACAAACAGGTGGAAAGGGACTACGTTTTTACAAGGACTAGGTGCCACTACAGAATGACAATGCCAGCGCTGTTGACCCATTAAATAATTGAGATAGTAAATACATATGTATATCCATAGGTAAATAGAAATCTACGGCACGTATACGTAATGTTACGCATACGCCCTGTTTTCGAAACAAATTGCACCTACACTTTCCTTACTTTTATTGAAATGCAGCACCTCCTACCATTTCCATGCCTTCTAACCCCTAACCTCTAGGGAAAACTTGATTATCCTTAACAAATCGTTCGTGGGGGACTGCTGAAAATCGTTGCAACGTTGCACCAACTGGAATGTGTATATATAACAATTTGATATATACCATATGTAGATATACATATATCATATATCATCTATCTAATGCCTGCAACTGCAAATGTTTTGACGTTTGCATGTTCCTTTGCCATTTGGACTCTGGCCTGGCTGCCGCTCTGACAGTTGAGGAGCTCTGGCTCTGAGGCTGGTGCGCGGCTATCGTCTTTCCGTCTCCACATGTCAGTGAAAGCGCTATGGGAGTGAGTGCATTATTATAAAGTCTATCTGTGGGTAAACAGCTGCTGATTTTCGCCAATCGATAGTGCCGCAAATCGGGGGCAGGGCAGACACTGGCATTGATTTGATCTAAGGAACTCGAATGAATACGAGTATACGAATGGATGGTACAGCATTGGAAAACAATTAGAATGAATGGAATTTGGGTGACTGCTGCATTTAATTGATTGATTGGTTGTTAGATAGTTAGTTTGCTTTCATTTTACAGTTCACAGTTGAGTTTGAAGATTTGGAAAAAGTGGTTTGAGCGGTTGAACGGCACACACAATACAAACTACAAAAAAACGTTGCACGTTGGACACCTAGAGCACGCCAAAGTGTACCTCATCATCGTCATCGTTCTCATCATTCTCTACATTATCCTGATCCTGTATCTCCTTCTCCTCAGCCACTGGTTCCACTGGCTCCTCCAAATTGGTGATCTTTTCCTCTTCAACTGCCGCCTCTGGCACATCCTGTTCTGCTTCCATCTCTGGCTCCGCCTCTTCAGTCTTTTCGTTAACTTCTGGCTCACTCTCTGTGGCAGGCTGCTCCTCCTCCTTCTGTTCCACATCATTACTCTCTGCGACATTTTCTTCGTGGTTTTCCAGCTTATCATTCAATTCCTCGCTTGCAGCAGACTCCTGTTCCTTCGGTTCCTCATGTTTTTCTTGATCCTCCTCTTTACCCTGGCCATCTTCTTCTTCTTTACCGCCGCTTATAGCTCTTGCAATATTCTGTAAAAGTAAACAATTGTCGACTGATTGCTTTCCGAGTGATTCAAAGGATTGTTTTACTACGATCTCAGCCTTCGATTCATTGTATGTACAGCAGAGAAGTACTTAAGAGGTCTAAACAAAAAGCGCATAGATATAAAGTGGTGATGGGGAAAGCGAGAGCCGACAATGGCTTACTTTCACCGAGCCCACGCCCCGCCTGTGCCGCCAAAGCAAATCCGAGTGCAACACAGAGAAAGCTTTTGGAGGAGTGCAAGCAAAAACCAACGAAAGCAAACGAAAGACGCAATCCACAAGCAAAAAAGGCAACACTTACCTCCGCCTCACTGTCTTCGGTGTCGCCTTCGATATCGCCATTAATGTGGCCATTGTTGAATGTGGCTGGCGTTTCCGGTCTGCGCTGCGGCGATACTTCCGGCGGAACCGGTGCCGGATCTACATCCGCATCCAAATCCGCTTTGGACAAATCCTCTTCGTCATCATTGGCACTTGTACTGCGGTTTCAAAATGCAAAAAATCTTCTCTCAAAGCAATGCCCACAAAGAACGCACAAAAATCAAACAAAAACTGAATCCAGCGCAGCCAAAACTTAGCCTAATCCCTGTCTCTGTCTGCCCTTAGATGCTTCACCACCCACTCACCCATCGTTTGTGTCCAGCTCCGAAGTGTTCTCGATGCTGTCGTCCAGCGATTTACGTCCATTCACAGCCGGTGTCATTTTAATGTCCAATTTCTGTGAAATAAACAGATAGATGGTGTAGGGATTCCCCACAAGCTGCTGCCTACGCCCTCCCCGACTTACCTTGCTGCCCGCATCGCCTCCGGCACTATTCTCACCACTCTCATTGCTCAACGCATTCCAGTCAGTGATGCTCTCGGGGGAGACGCGCGGTGCCTCCGGGACATAGACGAGGAAAGCCCGCTCGATTTCGTGCGGCTTGTGGCGGTAGTACGAGGCTGACTTCATTTTCTGAAATTGCCCCAATGAATCATTTTAATTGCTCGGTTGATTGCCATCCCCCACTCAAATAGTCGAGGGCCTCCTCGTCACAACCCGCCTGGGTGAGCAGGGTATAGCAGCGCATGTTGTTTTTGGCACTGGCTGCCCAATGGAGCGGCGTCTTGCCGGTGATGTCCATCTCGTGGGCGCCCTCCGGCCAGAGACCGACCAGATACTCCAGGATCTTGGTGTGGCCCAAGCCGGCGGCCTTGTGGATGACATTCAGTCCATTGCCGTCCTTGCAGGTCACCAAGGCAGCGGGCACGGGAGGCTCCAGTTGCGCCTGCACCGTTTCCAAATTGTTGTCGATCACCGCCTGATGCAGATCCTTAATGGCATTCTGTGGAGTCATTTGGTAAAAGAGGCAGTTGGATTTTCAGTGCATTGCCTTACCATGACATGTGGCGCGGCGGCAAGGAAACGCTTGACACGCCCATTATTGCTGGCCTGCTGGCACAAGCGATGTCCTTGGCCCGCCCACAGAATGCGTGTCAGCTTGCCAATGTCCTTTTCGTGCATCCAGATACGAATGGTGGATAGCTTTACCGAGAAATCTATTAGCCAAAAAAGTGGGAAATTGAAAAATTAATTTCACCAGCACCACCGCCCCTTTCCCGACGCCACCTTCAACCCCAACCCCACCGCTTCACTATGATCGCCCTTAAGCGATTTCGATTTCATTGGCACCCTTCTTCGTTCGTGTTTACATGCAATTTGCCAAAAAAGCAAACGAACTGAAAACTAAATTAAAACAAATACGAAAATAAAATGCAATAAATGTTTAAGTTGTGTGATTCGCGACCTGCACTCGGCAGTTCGCTTAAAGTGGCATTATACGAAAAACTCAAGACAATTTCCGCTGGAGAAAGTTTTCGCCAACTTGAAATGCGCCAAGGTCATCGGAGAACTTTTAAGTGGAAAGTCTGCTCCTTGAACCGCCTAGAGTTGGGTTTCTCAAGAGTTGCAAAGTGCCAATACCACTGAATCATTGAAGTTATTGATGGGAGAAAATGACATCTGGCTGTGGAGGATCCCCCAATCCAAGTAACACAATACGAACCATCGTTGTTGCGCCGCTTGCTTCCATTCAGGCCGCCTGTCTGTCCGTTCATCGGTATTACTGTAAGTGGACCAAACATTTTCGTTGATTTCAAAGTGAATTATTGAAACAGTAATATATTTATTGAATATAGAATGATGAAATAGAGTACGACTATGTGGTCTATTTGGCAGTAGCACAGTCATCGCCTACTCTCTCCTTTATCCCATACTTTCCTTAGTTTTTCGTCCTACTATCACCGCTACCGGTGAGCCGTCCTACCGCTTGAGCCGCGTTGGCAAACTAATTCCTGGCCACGTCGAAAGGTGTTGAATTAGTGTTGTGGTCAAGGAGAGTGCAGACCGCTACACAGTCGACGAAGAAAGGGAAGTAGTCGGAATAATTGCGTCCTGTTTGCGCTCCTGTAACTCCTGCCATGAATAAATAACCTTTTGGTCCCTGTGTGTGGCGTGTGTTACGAGTGAGTATATAAAGCACAAATAAAACATTTTCAATAGCCCATCGATGGGTTCTTCTTGTGGGTGGCGAAGGCACTATGCAAATATGTGGAAATACTTTGAATTTCCGTTTGACCGACACTTTCTAGACATTTTTCGTAGCACAAAATATACAGGGAAAATATTTTCAGGGAATTTTGGGTTTTCTAAATGCACAAGTTCGAGTCTCTTTATATTTTCCAATGGAATTCTATGTTTTACTGAAGTTTTAAGAAAGCTTAAGCTAAAGAAATGATTCATACACAGTACGTTAAAATTCACTTCAGACCTTCTTTGGAATCAACAGTCAAGGTAATCCTTGAAAAACTCGAGTGCAAATCTCTCCTCTAGTGAAATTATTTCCCAGAACACCACCTAGTTCCTTTGAGTCTACCTTTGACCAAACAAGCACACATATCTGATATGTCAAGGTCTCCTCAGTCTATTCCTGGTGTGTTGCACGTACTCCTACACCTGAGTAACATTCCTTGAACGCTTTGTGTTTCGTTTTTGTGTGACATGTAAATTAGTTGAATGGAATGAATCATTAGAAGGGCTCCCTAGCACACACTGATGAGGTTGAGTGGCAATAAAAACTGCTCGAAAGTGCCACTGTTCAGTTGCAGAAATATGCTTAAGTAATAGTTTATAATACCCGTCGGCATATCACAGTGGCACCGTGACACAGTGTTCTATTTAACATGTAATATAATACCTCACGACAACACACTGGCCACTGCAGTGAGTTCTGCTGACAATGCACTCTCTCCGCAGAGGGCAAAGACAGCGGGGCAGTTGCTGACCATCAAAATATCGCAATTGCCCACCAGACACTAAAATTATCCATAATACACAAAACATATATTTTACAGACTCAGCACTTTTGTACCTTTTATTACCTATAAATAAGAATCAGTTTTATCAATAAAATCAGTATCAGAAACAGTACCATAACTGCCTGTCACTCATCTTCCATCGCAATCAGCAGAGGCTGTCGCCGTGTCTTCAGACCCTCCCTTGCGCACCGTAGGATACCCACTCCGCAGTCCAACTGGTTCAAGTTCTAGTTGCGACGACCAAACTGTAGACGGTTTATGTACCGTATGCAACCCAGCTTCCTACACACACACACACACATTAACATTGGTGACCCCGACCTTGGTCATCCTTTCAAACTGTCAGACAAGCTACAGTGAAAGGATTCGATCTGGACATCAGATTGAAGCAGTCAACAGGACATCTTCAATAAAAATTTGGCATCAGGCCATACACTTACGGTAGCATCTCCTACCAATAAGTATCACTTTGGCAAATCTGACATATTCAGGTTATCAGCCAACAGAAAAACAGCTATAGAATTCGATTACCACCAAGGTAATCAATTTTTGTTGTTCCGTGCGTTCCATAGATTGGAAACAGCACAAATCCCTCCATCCAACACATCACCTGTACTATTACCTTTTTGACCGACAACGGTTGCGATTCGGAGCGTATCCAGCTGCAAAGCAAATAAAACACTCCCAACGGGTCAGAAGTAATAAGTACAAACAGATAGAATGGATACACATATGGAGGCAGAAGCTGCCGCTACAATGGCAATGGATGTGCAGCAAGAGATTGGTGAGGAAATATCGAGGTGCATTCGGAACTTTAAAAAAGATTCCCAAGAACGACAGCAAACGGCCTCTTATTTTCAAGCCAAAATATCAGCACTCGAAAATGCGTGGAATCGCTTCAACAAAAACGACTCCAAACTTCGCGATACAGACAAAACGGATGAATACGTAAAATTCCGTGAAGACTTACGTACAACATGTAAGCAATACATTACGATTTTTACCGAATGCATGGATAAGCTATCACAGACGTCTAGTGCTCGTGGGGAACGTCAAATCGTCCCTAAAGAAAAGCATGAGAAACCTTCAGTAGGTCCCAAAGAAAGCGATCTAATCCAGCAGTCCTCGAAGGATTACAGCAAACTGCTTTCCCTATGTCGCCGACAAAAGGCCATAGTAGAGTCCGTTAAACGCAATCTGAAACAACTTTCAGAGGCGGAAGAACGCACATCAAGTGATTTGATAAAATCACTATGGACTCAAGCGCAGGAAGTCCACTTCACAATTCATGAGGAATACGAGGACCCAGTGGAAGGAGGATATGACATGGAAATCAGCCACACCAAACACGGATAACGTGCAGCTTCCACGCATCAGCATCCCAAAGTTTGATGGGGATCTATTAAAATGGACCCAGTTCTTCGATCTGTTCTCATGCATGGTGCATGAGACCAACATGCCTACGGTGAAAAAGATGTGGTATCTTAAAACCACCGTTACCGGCGAGGCAGAAAAATTGATTCGACATATCGATCTAAAGGAAGAAAACTATGAAGCCGCTTGGGAAATACTAGTTGACGCATACAACAATCCCAGAGATGTTTCGAATACGGTACTGAACCGCTTCCTCAATCACCAAACAATTAATGACGATCCCATGTCATTAAAAGAGTTGTATATAACAACCATAGAATCCCTTGCATCACTAAAGGGATTGGGCATCAATATATCTACATGGGATCCGATATTGATTGCCATTATCAGAAACAAACTGGATGTAACAAATAAGGCCTTGTATGAGCAATCATTGGGAAGCTCAAAGGACATCCAGGCGCTGGATACGATGCTTCAGTTCTTGGAGCAAAGAATTCGGGTTCTAGGAACCAGTAAGAAGCCACCAGCATCAAGGAGAGAGCCAAAAGGCACGACATGTGCATCAGCAAACACAGGGAGAGCGCGAGCACCCTTATGCACATTCTGCAAGAAAGCAAGCCATTGGCTCTACGGATGCGAAGAATTTCGCTCCAAATCTCCATCAGAACGACTAAATTGGGTACAAAAACAAAAAATGTGCGTTAATTGTTTTAGAACAAATCACAAAACAAACGCATGCCCTGGTCGAAACTGCTTCAAGTATGACAAGAAGCACAACACGATGCTACATTTGGAAACAGCATCAGGAGCAGCTACAAAATCAAGAGGCCCGACGGTTGGTGCAGCAAGTAACAATAGTTACAATCTTCTGGCCACAGCAAAGGTGGCAGTAGAAGCCAACAACGGGCAGGTTGCTAATTTCAGAGCACTGCTAGATTCAGGATCACAGATAAACTTGATCTCTGAACGAATGGCATCAATGTTGTCACTCAAACTAAAAGACACAACATTACGGATCGAAGGAATTGGAGGTCAATCAAAGACCAGCAGAGCACGAGTAAATGTGCTCATGAAATCCCTTCACAATGGTTTTACGCAAAGAATTGAAGCTTTCGTATTACCACAGATAATAGCTGATCAACCAGCTCAGGCACTCGATTCAGAGAGCTTAAACGTACCAAGCAAGATCTCACTGGCAGATCCAAACTTCCATAAGCCAGGCAAAATCGACATGCTAATCGGAGCCGAGCATTACTACTCGCTGCTGCTACCAGATCAACAGCAGCTAAGGACAGGAGGCCCGTTGCTACAAAACACGAAACTGGGATGGATTGTGGCAGGAAAAGGCAAATCTGCCCACAATTCCTCACCCATTTGTGCAACGGGAGTAAACGAGCTCATGGAAAGATTCTGGACTCTGGACAATCTAGAGACGGAAGACAAACCACGCACTCCAGTGGAAGCACGGTGCGAAGCTCATTTTATAGAAAATCTTCAGACAGCTTCAGACGGCCGTTTTATTGTAAAGCTCCCATTTTCCGAACACCCTTCAGCCCTGGGGGAGTCGTTGGAAACCGCAACAAAAAGATTCCTAGCGTTGGAGCGGCGAAGCTCACCAGAAACTTGGAAGAGTTATGTGGACTTCATGGAAGAGTATGAAGGACTAGGACATATGAAGATGGTGCCAGCATCAAAAGTTCTTAAAAGGCACTACTTCATTCCACATCATTGTGTACTCAAACCTGAAAGCACCACTACAAAGCTTCGGGTAGTATTCGATGCCTCATGCAAATCAACAAGCGGGAAATCTTTGAACGACATCCTGCAGGCTGGACCCACCGTTCAGAGCGAACTTATGTCCATTCTGCTACGATTTCGAATTCATAAGTACGTATTCACAGCGGACATAGAAAAGATGTACCGGCAAGTGTGGATGAACCCGGAGGATCAATTCCATCAAATGATAGTCTGGAGAAACAATCCATCCGAAGTGATCAGGTACTATCGCCTGAAAACAGTAACATATGGGACAACAGCTGCTCCGTTCCTAGCAACGAAATGTCTGGATCATTTGGCAATACAATACAAAGACAGACTACCAGTAGGATCAACAACATTAAAAACCGATTTCTATGTTGACGACTGTCTAACTGGAGCAAACACGATTCCAGAGGCAATTCATGTTCGACAAGAAATAAATAAGATATTGCTACCGTCCGGATTCAAATTGCGCAAGTGGTGCTCCAACAATGAGCAACTTCTCCAAGGAATCCCCAAAGAGGATATTGTAACCGATGTAAAACTAGGAGAGACACTAGAGCACTACAGCGTGAAAACTCTGGGTCTCATCAAATCTTCATGCAACAACTTTGGGAGCTCAAACTGGATTGGGATGACGAATTACCATTACAACACCAAACCGAATGGAAAGAATACCAGGACGACTTACAAACATTAAACAAAATGCAAGTTCCCCGGCATATCTACGATGGTAAAATTCCAGTTACCCAAGAACTCAATACGTTTGTAGATGCATCAGAACGAGCATATGGCGCAGCTGTATATGTACGCGCTACATACAAAAACAACCAAGTGTCAGTAAGACTGCTCTGTTCGAAATCACGTGTGGCGCCGACAGCCAAACAATCGCTACCACGGTTAGAACTTTGTGCTGCAGTCCTCGGTGCCGAGCTCACAAACCGAGTCCGACAGGATCTGCACATGGACATTAACACGGTTTCAGGATGGTTTTGGAGTGATTCCACCGTTGTGTTATCCTGGATAAACGCATCGTCATCAACATACCATACCTTTGTGGCAAATCGAATAGCCAAAATCCAGGCATTAACAAACCAGTCACAATGGCGTCACGTGTCATCGGCCAACAACGCAGCCGATGTCCTGTCGAGAGGAATCGCAGCAAGCAGACTGGCAGATCACAATCTGTGGTTATATGGACCATTATTCCTGCACGGATCTCGAGACAACTGGACGAAGGCACCCAACATAGAACCCAGCAATCTTGAGAGAAAAGCTAAACATGTAAGCTTGCCAATCACACCTAGCGCACTTGGGGATGAATTATATACTAGCAGACATAGCAACTCGTTTCACAAACTGCAACGCATTGTGGCATATATGTTACGCTTCTGCTACAAAACCAACAGAGCGAACACCACGACGCTCTGCGCAGAAGAACTGACTCACGCCCGCACTATAATCCTGCGAACCATACAACAAGTCGAGCTTACAGCAGAGTTAAAACAGTTCCAACGCTATAAGACTGTGGATAGAAAGAGCTCGATCATATCGTTATCTCCCTTCCTAGGAGACGATGAGCTCATCCGAGTTGGTGGTAGACTTGAAGAAGCTCTACTTCCATACAACGCAAAACACCCAGTTTTGCTGCCTTACAATGACCCAATCGTCAAAATGATTTTGCGGGAGCTACATGAGGAGAACATGCATTGTGGTGCTCAAGCATTAAGGGCAATCGCAAGACAACAATATTGGATTATCAATGACAAGACAATGGCTAGAAGCATCATCCACAGCTGTGTTAGATGCACCAAGGCTAGACCAAAGCTGATGCACCAGATCATGGGCAATCTCCCAGCACAACGAGTCACACAAGCACGACCGTTTCTTAATGCAGGCGTCGACTACTGTGGACCAATCTCGATCCACCATAAGATCCGAGGCAAAAGACCAGATAAGGCATACATCGCCGTGTTCTGCTGCTTTTCACAAAGGCAGTACACCTGGAGCTGGTAAGCGACCTGACCACAGATGCATTCTTGGCCACCCTGCGTCGATTCTTAAGCAGACGTGGGAAGTGGCAAACTATTCATTGCGACAATGCAACGAACTTTGTGGGTGCAAACAACCAGCTTAAAGAATTAGAAGACTCAATATTCAGCTCAAAGGCAAGTGCTCATTGCGAATCATTGCGACATAAAACAAGTGGATTTTAAATTCATTCCTCCCAGGGCTCCATCGTTTGTCGGCCTCTGGGAAGCGGCGGTAAAATCAGCAAAAAAGCTGTTGGTAACAACCACCAACACAGCCTCATTGACATTTGAAGAACTAAACACAGTGATAATCGAAATTGAAGCAATTCTCAATTCTCGACCCATGTCCAATGTCAAATGATCCCACTGATACAACAGCGCTCACCGCAGGACACTTCTTGATTGGTGAACCATTGACAACGCCTCCTGACGTCAATACTGATCATCAAGGAAGAACATTGGTCAAGCGCTGGGAATTGGTATCACGCCTAAAGCATTCATTCTGGAAACAATGGTCTACAGAATACCTCCAAGAATTGCAAGCTCGGCATAAATGGAAGACCGCTTCACCAAACGTACCTGAAGGATTATTAGTTTTGGTTAAGGAAGACAACCTTCCTGTAATGAAGTGGCCAATGGGTCGCATCATTAAGACATATCCTGGACAGGACAACCACGTACGAGTGGTTGACGTTAAGACAGCATCTGGCGTATACATGTAGGAAACGAAGGAAAGAGAGAGACACGAAGCGGTCGTGTTTTCGTCGTGTCGTCGGGATAGAGCAGTAATCGGCACTGAGAGAGCCGATAGCAAGAGAGAGATCAGTCAGTTGTCAGTTCAGCCACGCATCAGACGTACACGCATATAATTAGTCACAAACATACTTGTAAAACTTGGCGCTGTTATAATTTTAAGTACAACATACTTATCAAATAAATGTTACTCGTTGCCATCAAGCAACTTAAACTACTACAAATTTGGGGCTCGTCCGAAAATAAGCCCAAGACAACAACATTTGCAAGTGAGATTTGTGCGTGTATTTGGAAATTTTGGCGAACACGAGACTGGTGACACAAGAGATCGGTCGCGGTGCGAAATTGAATTGCAGTCTGGCCTATAAGTGCGAGAGAGACACTTGTCGAAGAAGGCGCATTAGTGTGAGCAGACATTCAAGAGAGCTGAAGCGACAAAACGACGGCAGACGGCAGCAAACACAGCAAGAATCAAAACCTTCGTTGTTGTTGTTGTGCATTGCGTCTGAGAGGCTAGAGCTACAAGGAGACAAGCGGCACAGAGACGACAATCTGAGCGCGTTCGTTCCAAAGAGAGCAGAAGCGACAAAACGACGGCAGACGGCAGCAAACAAAGCAAGAATCAAAACCTTCGTTGTTGTTGTTGTTGTGCATTGCGTCTGAGAGGCTAGAGCTACAAGGAGACAAGCGGCACAGAGACGACAATCTGAGCGCGTTCGTTCCAAAGAGAGCAGAAGCGACAAAACGACGGCAGACGGCAGCAAACACAGCAAGAATCAAAACCTTCGTTGTTGTTGTTGTGCATTGCGTCTGAGAGGCTAGAGCTACAAGGAGACAAGCGGCACAGAGACGACAATCTGAGTGCGTTCGTTCCAAAGGAAGCAGAAGCGACAAAACGACGGCAGCAAACAGCAAGAATCAAAGAACATTGATTGTTGTTGTGTTGCACTGCGTCGGACGGAGACTACAACTACAAGAAGAGACAAGCAGCAAGGAGACGACCATTTTGTAACAGCAGAAGCAGCGACGATTCGGGAAGCGACAACGAGTTAACGGCGAACAGCGAGAGCAAGGCAAGGCAACAAAGAGAGGACGGCAACAGCGACATCGACAGGCAAGCGAGATCTGGATGTGGTGGTGTGTGTGCGTCAAATTTGGAGTCTGGAAAGTTCTGCGCAGAAGCGAGAGTTAACAAGGGTAAGCCCATAGTAAGGTGAGCGTTAACAGAGAAGCGATCGTTAACAGTGACGACTTTAAAGGCGTTTTCGGAGTCGATGTTAACTGGAAAATTGTTAACAGGCCAGCAGTAATAAGGTTGTTTAAGTTGATTTAATTACATTTTCTTAGATATAAGCTAATATCAATTATTTTGTATTTAAATCGTCACGATGCAAGTTGAAGAGATAATGACACTGAGAGTCGCAGATTTGCGAGAGAAGTTAAGAGAGCTTGCGTTGCAGACGACGGGACGAAAGCGCGATTTGCAAGATAGACTATTAATACATCACGGCTTTCCAGTTGAGGATGAAGAAGAGTCAGAGAATGAGTCCGTAGTAACAGCAGTGGATGATACCGTAGCAGTTCAACCAGGTACGCGACAGGCAGAGTATAAATCTTGGTTTACGCTAAAAGACGTGAAAGGTAGTGTGTCACAATTTTCTGGTTCTAATAACCCCGACATCAATCAATGGATAGAGGAATTAGAAGAATGCGCAGCTATTGTTCAATGGAGTCAATTACAATTATTCATTTATGCCAAGAAGTTGTTAGTTGGTGCACCAAAATCTTTCGCTCGTAGTTTGCGTGATATTCGTTACTGGAATTCGTTGCAGGCAGCTCTGTTGGATGAGTTTAGTGTTAAACTGTCGTCCGTAGAAGTACATAGAATGTTGCAAAAGCGCCAGCAGAAAAAAGGAGAGTCGTTGCATGAGTTTTTGTATGCGTTAATGGAGATAGCCAAGCCAATTAAACTAGATGATGAGAGTTTAATCGAATATTTTGTGGATGGTATACCAGACGCTAGGGCAAGTAAGGCAATGCTGTACCAAGCTAGAAACTTAAAGGAGCTTAAATTTCAGATCGATGTTTACCAGAAAGCTAGAGGCGGATCCAAGCCGATGAGTAAGAATTGGCCGCTGAGTAATAAAAGTGAGAGTTCGGTGAAAGGGTCGATGGCAGAGAATTTTAGGAAATGTTTTAAGTGTGGAGACAAATCGCATTTGAGGAAAGATTATCCCAAAAATGATTTTTGTTGTTTCAAATGTGGCCAACCAGGACACCGTGCTGCAAGCTGTAATGTCAAGGTCGAAACCAGACAAGAAAAGAGATCGAATACGAACATTATTCGAGATAAGGAAATCGTTGATAAGCCGTCAGGTATTTTCACTCCATCAGGTTTGGAATTAAAGGATATTAAGTACGCGAATTTGGTATTCCAAGGTTTGATTGATACTGGAGCAGATTTGTGTTTAATTCGCAGGAGGGTATTTTTGAAATTTGGACATCTTGAACTGATCGGCCAGGAGATATTTTTAACAGGTATTGGAGATAGTCAAGTTGTAACTTTTGGTAGCTTTTAGATACCAGTGAAAATCGATGAGATTGAAATGGAGGTAGAATTTCATGTCATTCCAGACGAGGATATTGGTTTTGAAGCCATTTTAGGAAGGACTATTCTGGATCATGTGGACATGCAAGTTTCTAAGACAGGAACAAGATTTGTTCGTAGAGTTTGTGGTGAGGATAAAGATAAGAAACTTGATCAGGTAGCATCGTCCTCATGCGTGGAATTGTTTAATGAATATAAAGGCATTTGCATGTCAAGTATTGACGAAGTTGAGAAGGAGTTTTCAATTGATGTTGGTCATCTCAGTGAAGCACATGCTAGAGAGGTTAGGGGTATGGTAGGAAAGTACCAACATCAGAGAAATGTAGATGCGCCGATAAAAATGAAAATTGTATTAGTGGATGAGATACCAGTTTTCCAGCATCCGAGACGATTACCGTTGTGTGAACAGGAAATCGTGGACAAGCAAGTGGAAGAGTGGCTGGCTCAGAAGATTATAAAGCCAAGTACATCGGAGTATGCATCACCAGTAGTGTTGGTACCCAAAAAGAACGGTAGCAAGAGACAATGCTGTGATTACCGAAAGCTGA
Organism: Drosophila miranda; assembly: GCF_003369915.1. NCBI lineage: Eukaryota > Metazoa > Arthropoda > Insecta > Diptera > Drosophilidae > Drosophila > Drosophila miranda. The sequence goes on along the minus strand of NW_022881603.1, from coordinate 22,456,598 downwards.
ATGAGAAAATAGTTTGCGATAACTTTCCAATGTCACATATGGATACAGTGTTGGAGAAACTGCAGGGTGCAAAGTATTTCACCACGTTGTATTTAATGAATGGTTTTTTCCATGTGCCTGTAGAAGTCGAGTCTCAAAAATATACGTCTTCTGTCACTCAGAATGGTCAGTTCGAATTTTTATATGTACCATTTGGAATTTCGAATTCTCCAGCGGTGTTTACCAGATTTATAATGGCTGTGTTGAGAGATTTGGTAAAGAATAATGAAGCAGCAGTCTATATGGATGACGTTATTATTTGTAGTCAAGATGTAGAAGAGAGTTTGTTAAAGTTGAGAAAAGTACTGAAGATAGCGGAAATGAATAGGCTACGTATAAATTGGAGAAAGTGTCAGCTGTTACGACAAAAGGTTAATTTTCTGGGGTATATAATAGAAAAGAATACGATAAGACCAAGTGATGAGAAGACGAGGGCAGTCGAAAAGTTCCCAGTGCCAGTTGATAAAAAAGCAGTGCAGCGTTTCATAGGATTGACCTCTTATTTCCGAAAGTTTATTGAGGTTTATGCTGTTATTGCAAAACCATTGACAGATCTGCTGCGGAAGCATGTTAAATTTGAATTTAAGGAGATACATCAGGTTGCGTTTGAACAACTAAAGGTAGCATTGATTAGTAGACCTGTTTTAGAAATGTACAACCCGAAGTTGGAGACAGAAATCCATACTGATGCATCAAAATGGGGGTATGGAGCCGTGTTACTGCAAAAGAGTTTGGAAGACAGCCAATTCCATCCAGTTCAATATATGAGCCGTAGGACTAAGCCATGTGAAGAGAAATATCCTGCTTATGACCTTGAGGTTCTGGCAATTATCGAAGCTTTAGCGAAATGGCGTGTATACGTTTTGGGTATAAAGTTCAAAATTGTCACAGATTGTAATGCATTGACAATGACGATCAAAAAGAAAGACGTTCCTTTGAGAGTAGCACGTTGGGCCATGTACCTACAAGATTTTAATTATGTTATAGAACATCGCTCAGGAACGAAGCTGAGGCACGTTGACGCGTTGAGTCGTGTATCTTGTTTTATGGTGACCGAAAGTATAGCTCATCGTTTGAAAGAAGCTCAGCTAACCGACGATTGGGTTAAGGCTGTTAAAAGTATTGTGGAGGACAAGGAATATGAGGATTATTATATTCAGAATCAGATTTTGTTTAAGGATCCGGATAAGGAGCTTATCGTAGTACCAGCTCAGTTGGAAAATGAGATTATATCAATAGCACATAAGCAAGGACATTTTTCAGTTAAAAAGACACAAGATATCATTGAAAAGTCGTATTATATTCCGAAGTTAAAAGACAAAGTATGGCGCGTAATAAATAGTTGTGTCGAGTGTATCATTGTCAATGAAAAGACAGGAAAACGTGAGGGTTATTTGCAACCAATAGACAAGGGTGATAGGCCGTTACAAACGTATCACATTGATCACGTTGGACCAATGGAAATGACTAAAAAACAGTACAATTATATACTGGTTGTCGTTGATGGATTTTCTAAGTTTGTTTGGTTATATTCTACACGTAGTACAGGTGTTGAAGAGGTCGTTAAGTGTTTGGAAATTCAGGGGACTAGTTTTGGTAATCCGAACAGAATAGTGACGGATAGGGGTGCAGCGTTTATGTCCAATTTGTTTCGTGAATATTGTGAGAGAGAGAAAATACAGCATTTAATGATTGCCACAGGCGTTCCACGTGGGAATGGTCAAGTCGAAAGGATGCACAAGATAGTGGTGCCTATGTTGTCGAAATTGTGTCAGGGTAATTCCGGTAGTTGGAATAAGCATCTAGGAAAAGTACAGCAAATGATCAACAGTGTTGAGCCGCGAAGTACCAAGGTAACACCTTTCAAGATATTGACTGGGCTAGACATGCGTATAGGAATGGATCCAAAAATAAAAGAAATATTGGAAGAATCACTTATCGAAGAGTTGAACAAGGACCGCGAAAAAATTAGAAAGGAAGTAGTTGAAAACATTGCACGGTTACAGCAGGAAAACAAGAAGAGTTTTGACTTAAAAAGGAAACTAGATAGACAGTATGAGGTTAATGAGCTAGTAGCTGTCAAGCGTACTCAGTATGGTACTGGATTAAAGCTAAAAGGAAAGGATCTAGGGCCGTATAAGGTGGTTAGGGTAAAGAATCATAGAAGGTACGAAGTCGAGAAGATTGGGGATACTGAGGGTCCCTATAAGACCTCTACAGTTTCAGAATATATGAAACCTTGGCTAGACCCATCCGAGGCGAATGGTCCGTCAGGACAGCCGAATGTAGGAAACGAAGGAAAGAGAGAGACACGAAGCGGTCGTGTTTTCGTCGTGTCGTCGGGATAGAGCAGTAATCGGCTCTGAGAGAGCCGATAGCAAGAGAGAGAGATCAGTCAGTTGTCAGTTCAGCCACGCATCAGACGTACACGCATATAATTAGTCACAAACATACTTGTAAAACTTGGAGCTGTTATAATTTTAAGTCCAAGATACTTATCAAATAAATGTTACTCGTTGCCATCAAGCAACTTAAACTACTACATACATATAGATCCGATATCACAGTGATATACGTTTTTAAATCTCTTGTAGCGTTGGCAGACCAAAGCAGCTGTAGCAGAGCCCAGAAATGATGCAGAGTGGCTACAAGCTCGTCCCTTTGATCAGATTCCTAGTACAACTTTTTTCTGTTCTTACTGGATTCGAATTGTGTTTTGTTTCGAGACTATAAATATTTATTTACGTTGAATTTTATGCCTGGAGGGGGAGAAATCGGCCTGGCAGCGATACTCTTCGCTATCATCGGAAGACTCATAGAAAGGATTTATTCCAGGGAGTGGAGGGAGCTTTACCCACACAAGGAAAAACCTGGAGCGACTTTCGATCGGCTGTAAATCTTGTCCTAATGCAGCCGAAGACCGTGCGGCTTTACTATAAGAAGATGTCCAAGTGAACCAGGAGTTTGTGCAACGGTGCGTATGACTAATAATAAATCACTGTTTACGCTCAAGTATTTTCTCCCCCCTTCACAGTATTAAAGCACTCCGTGATATCGATACCCAGGAAGCTCCAGATGATTTCTTAAACGTTATAAATCGGTGGACCCTCGAGTCAGTCTCTGTGGTGGCTCTGGACAAGCAGTTGGGACTGCTCAAAGAGTCGGGCGATAACGACCAGGCTGTGTTACTTTTCAAGTACCTGGACGATTTTTTTGAATTAACAGCCGATCTGGAGATGAAGCCCTCCATCTGGCGTTACGTTAAAACACCCAAGCTAATGAAGATAATGAAGTCCCTAGATGGCGTTCAAGAAATAACTTCAGCGTATGTAGACGAAGCTATAGAGCGTCTAGAGAAAGAGGCCAAGGAGGGTGTTGTCCGCCCTGAGAGCGAGCAGAGTGTACTGGAAAAGCTGCTCAAGATCGACAAAAAGGTGGCGACGGTTATGGCCATGGACATGCTAATGGCCGGAGTGGATACCGTACGTAGTCTGTTGTTCTCATACTTACCCTTATCTCATACATCCTTTTTTTCCAGACCTCAAGTACCTTTACAGCGGCCTTGCTGTGCCTTGCCAAGAATCCGCAGAAGCAGGCCGTACTCCGAGAAGAGGTGATGAAGGTTCTACCCGAGAAGGACTCCGAATTCACTGAGGCATCGATGAAGAACGTTCCCTATCTACGTGCCTGCATCAAAGAGTCACAACGGATCTATCCTTTGGTCATCGGCAATGGCCGATTTCTCAATCGGGACAGCGTTTTGAGCGGATATCAAGTGCCAGCTGGTACCTGTGTGTCGATGGTTCCCCTGAGCTTGCTGTCAAGCGAGGAGCACCTCCCCAAGGCTGCTGAGTTCCTGCCAGAACGTTGGATTCGTAACGCCACAGACTCCAACGGGCAATGCCCGGCAAATGACTTGAAGCTGAAGAATCCGTTTGTGTTCTTGCCCTTCGGATTTGGACCCCGGATGTGCGTTGGAAAGCGCATCGTGGACATGGAGCTCGAGCTGGGCATCGCTCGACTCATTCGGAACTTTAGCATCGAGTTCAATCATCCCACGGAGAACGCTTTCCGCTCCTCCCTGATCAATTTGCCCAACAGTAAACACATTTCTCATCCTAAATTATCTTTACAACTGGAAAACCTTGAAGGAACTTATTTGCAATATAAAGTAGGTGTTTTTTTGGCCGCACGTCAATCAGAATCAATTTGTTTTGTGCTTTGAGCATGAGGCAAATCAAGCACACAAAATTTTTATTGTGCATTTGTGCCAACACGAGAGGCGTCACTTATCTGTGCAGAGGCATTTTCCTTGAGCAACACATTGTGCAACGAAATCCTGCACACATCACATAAATTCCTTCCATTCGCGAATACAAGACCCATTCCTATTGGCTATGGTTGACCCAACCTCCATCAAGGGAGAGATCCTTGAGATGACTGGCGAGCATGTGGAGCAGCTCCATTCAATGTGGTCCCTCATGTTCGACCCGAAGACATGCGAGGACTTTCTGCACAAACTCAAGGCGCACGCGGATAATTTCTATACGGATCTGCTGACCGAGTCGCGGGAGAAGCAGGCGGCCATCCTGGATGACATAGCCGCACTCCGAGCCGAGGCCAGCGACCTCACCCGACTCCTCCATGAGACGGTGGACATTGGTCAGAGGCCCGACGATGTGCCACTGATCATATGGCAGCTGAAGCTGGACAAAAGCATTGAGCATCTGCGCGAGGAGCTCTCGAAACGTCGGGCGGAGATCGGGGAGCTGCTGCTCCAGCAGGAGCAGCTCTGCGAAGAGCTGGGCGCACTGCCGCTCCTCAACTGGCGGACCCGCTGCCCCTGCCCGATGAGATGGACGGCTTTCGCGACCATCTCGACAACATGCGCTCTCAGCGCGCAGTGCGCCAGACGGAGCTGGACCAGCTGCGCAAGGCCATCAAGCATGACATGAAGATGCTCGAGCTGATGCCCCACACCGATGCAGAGGATCGCCTACTGAACGATCTGAGCCACAATCTAACACCAGAGACACTAGAGCGGCTGCGGCAGAATGCGCAACAGTTATGCCGAGCAGATCCAGGAGCTGCGCTCCAAAATCCATGACATGCGCGAGAAGATCTACTTGCTGTGGGATCGCCTCCAGGAGACGGACGAGAGCGCCATGCGACGAGTGCGCGAGTGCACCGAGAATACGCAGCGCACCTATGACATCCTCCATTTGGAGCTGCAGCGCTGCCAGGCACTGCGCAGCCAGAACCTCAAGACGTTCATCGAGCAGCTGCGCGTCGAGATAAGCAAGTGGTGGGATCTAACGCTCAAGAGCCAGCAGGAGCGCAAGCGTTTCTCCAACTACTACAATAAGTATTACAACGAAGACCTGTTGGAGCTGCACGAGCTGGAGCTGGATGATCTGAAGAGCTTCTACACGTGCAACAAGGAGATTTTCGATCTGTACGAGAGCCGTGCAGAACTTTCGTCCCGCATGCAGGCTCTAGAGGCAAAGGCCAACGAGCCGAATCGTTTTCAACAATCGTGGCGGCCAGTTCCTTAAAGAGGAAAAGGAACGCAAGGCCATCACCTCGAAGCTGCCCAAGATTGAGAAGCAGATCACTGAACTGGTGCACGCCTATGAGGTGCAATCGCATGGCCCGTTTCTGGTTTATGGCGAGAACATACTGGAGCTGATGGCTGGCGAATGGGAGAACTATCGGCAGGACAAGCAGAGCTCGGCCCGCAAGAAGGCCCCGCCCACCACGAGGACGGGCAGCAGCAGCAAATTGATGATGCCACCGCCGACTGCCGGTTCAACGGCCCCTCGCACGCCCCGAACTTTGAAGAACATGTCCTCAATGTCGACCTCGACAATGTCGTTGCGCATGACCCCAACAATCCAGCTGATCACTCCCAATATGACCAAGAGCACTGGGAATCTGCACAAGCGACTGAATCCATCAGCACCCGCCAGCTCTTCGGGGTAACGGACTCCCAACGCCAAGCGCAGCCTCATGAGCTCTCTGAATTCGATACGCCCGTCGCCGTCTACCGCACAGCGGCTGGCCAACAGCCAGCTGAAGGCGTCCAAGTCGCCACTAAAGCGGGTCCGCGTCCTGGACAACACATTGCGTCGCAGCGGGGGATTGGGCAGACGCAGCATTGGCACACGCTCGAACAAGAAGCCATTCCGAGTATATGACCGATGAGACCACTGAAAATGACCGCGAAGCCGGGATCTCCTATGAAGAATTGGTGCCCACGAGTCGCTCCTCAGTGCTGCCCGTCGGCGAGGCTCAGCATCAGCGCAATCGCGTGGCTGTGCCACGAATTCGCCATGTCCTCGTAAACCACAATTCGGTGTCGTCGGCCGCCAACACACCGTCAAAGCAGGCGGTCAATCAGGAGGGGAGGCCTCGATTTGGCAATCAATTGAAGCTCCCATCGCCACGTGAAAGTCGCATGTGGCCGAATCCACGATGAGATTATTGGAATTTTTATTTGCGTTTTGTGTTTGATTTCATTTTTTGTACCTTTATCTGTTTATCTCTGTTTCATTTATTTTCGATGTTGGCCCAATAAAAATTAAATTACCTTCTAGAAGGACAACCGAACCAAAAAAAAAATAACAAGATATAAAAAAGCGCTAAAGATTAGCTTGTTTATATTATTTTCAGGCCCAAGACTTTCGGCAGTCTACCGACCATTCAATGCCCAATAAATTAAATTTGGCCAAAAAATCTGATGCCATAATTATGGCGATTTATTTGTTTCATTTCATTGAGAGTCAGATCAATCATAATACTATATTTCTAAATATTCCGTAGAAGGTATAACATAGTCGATCAAATAGCAGTCTATATTAAAAAAATATGGCAAGTGTTTACAATTATTTCTGTTTGGCTTTCGCACGCTCCCGCGAACGTGTTTTGGCACTCTCTCTCTCTCTTGTTCTGTTTGTGCTCTGTTATCGGTCAGCTCTTTTTGCAGCAAAGCTCTCGCAGGCCTTTCAAATAGCTAGCTAATGGAATGATTTAGCAGTATAGCTCTGGCAGTGAATGAATTAAGTTCCTAACAAGCAAAATGCTGAATGTGCGCAGCGGTCTATCTATAATTCAGGCGCAAAAAGCAGCCCTCTCTGTCAGCAGTCCGCTGGTAAATATATAGTATACATATATATCCGATATCACAGTGATATACGTTTTTAAATCTCTTGTAGCGTTGGCAGACCACAGCAGCTGTAGCAGAGCCCAGAAATGATGCAGAGTGGCTACAAGCTCGTCCCTTTGATCAGATTCCTAGTACAACTTTTCTGTCTACTGTTCGGAATTTTATGCCTGGAGGAAAATATAGCAAACTGGACATTGTGAAATTGTTCAAAGCTTTGCAAGACGACTATGGAAACATATTATATTTAACAGGTATGATGGGAGGTACGTCATACCTGATGACTCACAATCCCAAGGACTTCGAGGTCGTGTTCCGGAACGAAGGAGTGTGGCCGCATCGGCCTGGCAACGATACTCTTCGCTATCATCGGAAGACTCATAGAAAGGATTTCTTCCAGGGAGTGGAGGGAGCTTTACCCACACAAGGAAAAACCTGGAGCGACTTTCGATCGGCTGTAAATCCTGTCCTAATGCAGCCGAAGAACGTGCGGCTTACTATAGGAAGATGTCCCAAGTGAACCAGGAGTTTGTGCAACGGTGCGTATGACTGATAATAAATCCCTGTTTACGCTCAAGTATGTTCTCCCCCCTTCGCAGTATTAAAGCACTCCGTGATATCGATACCCAGGAAGCTCCAGATGATTTCTTAAACGTTATAAATCGGTGGACCCTCGAGTCAGTCTCTGTGGTGGCTCTGGACAAGCAGTTGGGACTGCTCAAAGAGTCGGGCGATAACGACCAGGCTGTGTTACTTTTCAAGTACCTGGACGATTTTTTTGAATTAACAGCCGATCTGGAGATGAAGCCCTCTATCTGGCGTTACGTTCAAACACCCAAGCTAATGAAGCTAATGAAGTCCCTAGATGGCGTTCAAGAAATAACTTCAGCGTATGTAGACGAAGCTATAGAGCGTCTAGAGAAAGAGGCCAAGGAGGGTGTTGTCCGCCCTGAGAGCGAGCAGAGTGTACTGGAAAAGCTGCTCAAGATCGACAAAAAGGTGGCGACGGTTATGGCCATGGACATGCTAATGGCCGGAGTGGATACCGTACGTAGTCTGTTGTTCTCATACTTACCCTTATCTCATACATCCTTTTTTTCCAGACCTCAAGTACCTTTACAGCGGCCTTGCTGTGCCTTGCCAAGAATCCGGAGAAGCAGGCCGTACTCCGAGAAGAGGTGATGAAGGTTCTACCCGAGAAGGACTCCGAATTCACTGAGGCATCGATGAAGAACGTTCCCTATCTACGTGCCTGCATCAAAGAGTCACAACGGATCTATCCTTTGGTCATCGGCAATGGCCGATTTCTCAATCGGGACAGCGTTTTGAGCGGAAACCAAGTGCCAGCTGGTACCTGTGTGTCGATGGTTCCCCTGAGCTTGCTATCAAGCGAGGAGCACTTCCCCAAGGCTGCTGAGTTCCTGCCAGAACGTTGGATTCGTAACGCCACAGACTCCAACGGGCAATGCCCGGCAAATGACTTGAAGCTGAAGAATCCGTTTGTGTTCTTGCCCTTCGGATTTGGACCCCGGATGTGCGTTGGAAAGCGCATCGTGGACATGGAGCTCGAGCTGGGCATCGCTCGACTCATTCGGAACTTTAGCATCGAGTTCAATCATCCCACGGAGAACGCTTTCCGCTCCTCCCTGATCAATTTGCCTTGAAGGAACTTATTTGCAATATAAAGTAGGTGTTTTTTTGGCCGCACGTCAATCAGAATCAACTTGTTTTGTGCTTTGAGGCATGAGGCAAATCAAGCACACAAAATTTTCATTGTGCAATTTGTGCCAACACGAGAGGCGTCACTTATCTGTGCGGAGGCATTTTCCTTGAGCAACACATTGTGCAATCGAAATCCTGCACACATCACATAAATTCCTTCCATTCGCGAATACAAGACCCATTCCTATTGGCTATGGTTGACCCAACCTCCATCAAGGGAGAGATCCTTGAGATGACTGGCGAGCATGTGGAGCAGCTCCATTCAATGTGATCCCTCATGTTCGAGCCGAAGTCATGCGAGGACTTTCTGCACAAACTCAAGGCGCACGCGGATAATTTCTATACGGATCTGCTGACCGAGTCGCGGGAGAAGCGGACCCGCTTTAGTGGCGACTTGGACGCCTTCAGATGGCTGTTGGCCAGCCGCTGTGCGGTAGACGGCGACGGGCGTATCGAATTCAGAGAGCTCATGAGGCTGCGCTTGGCGTTGTGAGTCCGATACCCCGAAGAGCTGGCGGCTGCTGATGGATTCAGTCGCTTGTGCAGATTCCCAGTGATCTTGGTCATATTGGGAGTGATCAGCTGGATGGTTGGGGTCTTGCGCAACGACAGTGGCGAGGTCGACATTGAGGACATGTTCTTCAAAGGTCGGGGCGTGCGAGGGGCCGTTGAACCGGCAGTCGGCGGTGGCATCATCAATTTTCTGCTGCTGCCCGTCCTCGGGTGGGCGGGGCCTTCTTGCGGGCCGAGCTCTGCTTGGCCTGCCGATAGTTCTCCCATTCGCCAGCCATCAGCTCCAGTATGTTCTCGCCATAAACCAGAAACGGGCCATGCGATTGCACCTCATAGGCGTGCACCAGTTCAGTGATCTGCTGCTCAATCTTGGGCAGCTTCGAGGTGATGGCCTTGCGTTCCTTTTCCTCTTTAAGGAACTGGCCGCCACGATTGTTGAAACGATTCGGCTCGTTGGCCTTTGCCTCTAGAGCCTGCATGCGGGACCAAAGTTCTGCACGGCTCTCGTACAGATCGAAAATCTCCTTGTTGCACGTGTAGAAGCTCTTCAGATCATCCAGCTCCAGCTCGTGCAGCTCCAACAGGTCTTCGTTGTAATACTTATTGTAGTAGTTGGAGAAACGCTTGCGCTCCTGATGGCTCTTGAGCGTTAGATCCCACCTCTTGCTTATCTCGACGCGCAGCTGCTCGATGAACGTCTTGAGGTTCTGGCTGCGCAGTGCCTGGCAGCGCTGCAGCTCCGAATGGAGGATGTCATAGGTGCGCTGCGTATTCTCGGTGCACTCGCGCACTCGTCGCATGGCGCTCTCGTCTGTCTGCTGGAGGCGATCCCACAGCACGTAGATCTTCTCGCGCATGTCATGGATTTTGGAGCGCAGCTCCTGGATCTGCTCGGCATAACTGTTGCGCATCTGCCGCAGCCGCTGTAGTGTCTCTGGTGTTAGATTGTGGCTCAGTTCGTTCAGTAGGCGATCCTCTGTATCGGTCTGGGGCATCAGCTCGAGCATCTTCATGTCATGCTTGATGGCCTTGCGCAGCTGGTCCAGCTCCGTCTGGCGCACTGCGCGCTGAGAGCGCAGGTTGTCGAGATGGTCGCGAAAGCCGTCCATCTCATCGGGCAGGGGCAGCGGGTCCGCCAGTAGAGGGAGCGGCAGTGCGCCCAGCTCTTCGCAGAGCTGCGCCAGCTGGAGCAGCAGCTCCCCGATCTCCGCCCGACGTTTCGAGAGCTCCTCGCGCAGATGCTCAATGCTTTTGTCCAGCTTCAGCTGCCATATGATCAGTGGCACATCGTCGGGCCTCTGACCAATGTCCACCGTCTCATGGAGGAGTCGGGTGAGGTCGCTGGTCTCGGCTCGGAGTGCGGCTATGTCATCCAGGATGGCCGCCTGCTTCTCCCCGTCAGCAGATCCGTATAGAAATTATCCGCGTGCGCCTTGAGTTTGTGCAGAAAGTCCTCGCATGTCTTCGGCTCGAACATGAGGGACCACATTGAATGGAGCTGCTCCACATGCTCGCCAGTCATCTCAAGGATCTCTCCCTTGATGGAGGTTGGGTCAACCATAGCCAATAGGAATGGGTCTTGTGTTCGCGAATGGAAGGAATTTATGTGATGTGTGCAGGATTTCGATTGCACAATGTGTTGCTCAAGGAAAATGCCTCCGCACAGATAAGTGACGCCTCTCGTGTTGGCACAAATTGCACAATGAAAATTTTGTGTGCTTGATTTGCCTCATGCCTCAAAGCACAAAACAAGTTGATTCTGATTGACGTGCGGCCAAAAAAAACACCTTTATATTGCAAATAAGTTCCTTCAAGGTTTTCCAGTTGTAAAGATAATTTAGGATGAGAAATGTGTTTACTGTTGTGCAAATTGATCAGGGAGGAGCGGAAAGCGTTCTCCGTGGGATGATTGAACTCGATGCTAAAGTTCCGAATGAGTCGAGCGATGCCCAGCTCGAGCTCCATGTCCACGATGCGCTTTCCAACGCACATCCGGGGTCCAAATCCGAAGGGCAAGAACACAAACGGATTCTTCAGCTTCAAGTCATTTGCCGGGCATTGCCCGTTGGAGTCTGTGGCGTTACGAATCCAACGTTCTGGCAGGAACTCAGCAGACTTGTGGAAGTGCTCCTCGCTTGATAGCAAGCTCAGGGGAACCATCGACACACAGGTACCAGCTGGCACTTGGTATCCGCTCAAAACGCTGTCCCGATTGAGAAATCGGCCATTGCCGATGACCAAAGGATAGATCCGTTGTGACTCTTTGATGCAGGCACGTAGATAGGGAACGTTCTTCATCGATGCCTCAGTGAATTCGGAGTCCTTCTCGGGTAGAACCTTCATCACCTCTTCTCGAAGTACGGCCTGCTTCTCCGGATTCTTGGCAAGTCACAGCAAGGCCGCTGTACTTGAGGTACTTGAGGTCTGGAAAAAAAGGATGTATGAGATAAGGGTAAGTATGAGAACAACAGACTACTTACAGTATCCACTCCGGCCATTAGCATGTCCATGGCCATAACCGTCGCCACCTTTTTGTCGATCTTGAGCAGCTTTTCCAGTACACTCTGCTCGCTCTCAGGGCGGACAACACCCTCCTTGGCCTCTTTCTCTAGACGCTCTATAGCTTCGTCTACATACGCTGATAGTTATTTCTTGAACGCCATCTAGGGACTTCATTAGCTTCATTAGCTTGGGAGTTTTAACGTAACGCCAGATGGAGGGCTTCATCTCCAGATCGGCTGTTAATTCAAAAAAATCGTCCAGGTACTTGAAAAGTAACACAGCCTGGTCGTTATCGCCCGACTCTTTGAGCAGTCCCAACTGCTTGTCCAGAGCCACCACAGAGACTGACTCGAGGGTCCACCGATTTAAAACGTTTAAGAAATCATCTGGAGCTTCCTGGGTATCGATATCACGGAGTGCTTTAATACTGTGAAAGGGGGAGAACATACTTGAGCGTAAACAGGGATTTATTATCAGTCATACGCACCGTTGCACAAACTCCTGGTTCACTTGGGACATCTTCTTATAGTAAAGCCGCACGTTCTTCGGCTGCATTAGGACAGGATTTACAGCATATCGAAAGTCGCTCCAGGTTTTTCCTTGTGTGGGTAAAGCTCCCTCCATTCCCTGGAAGAAATCCTTTCTATGAGTCTTCCGATGATAGCGAAGAGTATCGCTGCCAGGCCGATGCGGCCACACTCCTTCGTTCCGGAACACGACCTCGAAGTCCTTGGGATTGTGAGTCATCAGGTATGACGTACCTCCCATCATACCTGGTAAATATAATATGTTTCCATAGTCGTCTTGCAAAGCTTTGAACAATTTCACAATGTCCAGTTTGCTATATTTTCCTCCAGTCATAAAATTCCGAACAGTAGACAGAAAAGTTGTACTAGGAATCTGATCAAAGGGACGAGCTTGTAGCCACTCTGCATCATTTCTGGGCTCTGCTACAGCTTCTGTGGTCTGCCAACGCTACAAGAGATTTAAAAACGTATATCACTGTGATATCGGATCTATATGTATACTATATATTTACCAGCGGACTGCTGACAGAGAGGGCTGCTTTTTGCGCCTGAATTATAGATAGACCGCTGAGCACTTTCAACATTTTGCTTGTTAGGAACTTAATTCATTCACTGCCAGAGCTATACTGCTAAATCATTCCATTAGCTAGCTATTTGAAAGGCCTGCGAGAGCTTTGTTGCAAAAAGAGCTGACCGATAACAGAGCACAAACAGAACAAGAGAGAGAGAGAGTGCCAACACACGTTCGCGGGAGCGTGCGAATGCCAAACAGAAATAATTGTAAACATTTGATATTGATCTGACTCTCAATGAAATAAAACAAATAAATCGCCATAATTATGGCAGCAGATTTTTTTGGCCAAATTTAATTTATTGGGCATGGAATGGTCGGTAGACTGCCGAAAGTTTTGGGCCTGATAATAATATAAACAAGCTAATCTTTGGCGCTTTTTTATATCTTGTTATTTTATTTTTTTGGTTCGGTTGTCCTTCTTGAAGGTAATTTAATTTTTATTGGGCCAACATCGAAAATAAATGAAACAGAGATAAACAGATAAAGGTACAAAAAATGAAATCAAACATAAAACGCAAATAAAAATTCCAATAATCTCATCGTGGATTCGGCCACATGCGACTTTCACGTGGCGATGGGAGCTTCAATTGATTGCCAAATCGAGGCCTCTCCTCCTGATTGACCGCCTGCTTTGATGGTGTGTTGGCGGCCGACGCCACCGAATTGTGGTTTACGAGGACATGGCGAATTCGTGGCACAGCCACGCGATTGCGCTGATGCTGAGCCCCGCCGACGGGCAGCACTGAGGAGCGACTCGTGGGCACCAATTCTTCATAGGAGATCCCGGCTTCGCGGTCATTTTCAGTGGTCTCATCGGTCATATACTCGGAATCGCTGGGCGATCTTGTATCCGGCACCGCTGATTTTGTGCGTGGCTTCTTGATCGAGCGTGTGCCAATGCTGCGTCTGCCCAATCCCCCGCTGCGACGCAATGTGTTGTCCAGGACGCGGACCCGCTTTAGTGGCGACTTGGACGTCTTCAGCTGGCTGTTGGCCAGCCGCTGTGCGGTAGACGGCGACGGGCGTATCGAATTCAGAGAGCTCATGAGGCTGCGCTTGGCGTTGGGAGTCCGATACCCCGAAGAGCTGGCGGCTGCTGATGGATTCAGTCGCTTGTGCAGATTCCCAGTGCTCTTGGTCATATTGGGAGTGGTCAGCTGGATTGTTGGGGTCTTGCGCAACGACATTGTCGAGGTCGACATTGAGGACATGTTCTTCAAAGTTCGGGGCGTGCGAGGGGCCGTTGAACCGGCAGTCGGCGGTGGCATCATCAATTTGCTGCTGCTGCCCGTCCTCGTGGTGGGCGGGGCCTTCTTGCGGGCCGAGCTCTGCTTGGCCTGCCGATAGTTCTCCCATTCGCCAGCCATCAGCTCCAGTATGTTCTCGCCATAAACCAGAAACGGGCCATGCGATTGCACCTCATAGGCGTGTACCAGTTCAGTGATCTGCTGCTCAATCTTGGGCAGCTTCGAGGTGATGGCCTTGTGTTCCTTTTCCTCTTTAAGGAGCTGGCCGCCACGATTGTTGAAACGATTCGGCTCGTTGGCCTTTGCCTCTAGAGCCTGCATGCGGGACCAAAGTTCTGCACGGCTCTCGTACAGATCGAAAATCTCCTTGTTGCACGTGTAGAAGCTCTTCAGATCATCCAGCTCCAGCTCGTGCAGCTCCAACAGGTCTTCGTTGTAATACTTATTGTAGTAGTTGGAGAAACGCTTGCGCTCCTGCTGGCTCTTGAGCGTTAGATCCCACCACTTGCTTATCTCGACGCGCAGCTGCTCGATGAACGTCTTGAGGTTCTGGCTGCGCAGTGCCTGGCAGCGCTGCAGCTCCGAATGGAGGATGTCATAGGTGCGCTGCGTATTCTCGGTGCACTCGCGCACTCGTCGCATGGCGCTCTCGTCCGTCGCCTGGAGGCGATCCCACAGCACGTAGATCTTCTCGCGCATGTCATGGATTTTGGAGCGCAGCTCCTGGATCTGCTCGGCATAACTGTTGCGCATCTGCCGCAGCCGCTCTAGTGTCTCTGGTGTTAGATTGTGGCTCAGTTCGTTCAGTAGGCGATCCTCTGCATCGGTCTGGGGCATCAGCTCGAGCATCTTCATGTCATGCTTGATGGCCTTGCGCAGCTGGTCCAGCTCCGTCTGGCGCACTGCGCGCTGAGAGCGCAGGTTGTCGAGATGGTCGCGAAAGCCGTCCATCTCATCGGGCAGGGGCAGCGGGTCTGCCAGTAGAGGGAGCGGCAGTGCGCCCAGCTCTTCGCAGAGCTGCTCCTGCTGGAGCAGCAGCTCTCCGATCTCCGCCCGACGTTTCGAGAGCTCCTCGCGCAGATGCTCAATGCTTTTGTCCAGCTTCAGCTGCCATATGATCAGTGGCACATCGTCGGGCCTCTGACCAATGTCTACCGTCTCATGGAGGAGTCGGGTGAGGTCGCTGGCCTCGGCTCGGAGTGCGGCTATGTCATCCAGGATGGCCGCCTGCTTCTCCCGCGACTCGGTCAGCAGATCCGTATAGAAATTATCCGCGTGCGTCTTGAGTTTGTGCAGAAAGTCCTCGCATGTCTTCGGCTCGAACATGAGGGACCACATTGAATGGAGCTGCTCCACATGCTCGCCAGTCATCTCAAGGATCTCTCCCTTGATGGAGGTTGGGTCAACCATAGCCAATAGGAATGGGTCTTGTATTCGCGAATGGAAGGAATTTATGTGATGTGTGCAGGATTTCGATTGCACAATGTGTTGCTCAAGGAAAATGCCTCCGCACAGATAAGTGACGCCTCTCGTGTTGGCACAAATTGCACAATGAAAATTTTGTGTGCTTGATTTGCCTCATGCCTCAAAGCACAAAACAAGTTGATTCTGATTGACGTGCGGCCAAAAAAACACCTACTTTATATTGCAAATAAGTTCCTTCAAGGTTTTCCAGTTGTAAAGATAATTTAGTATGAGAAATGTGTTTACTGTTGGGCAAATTGATCAGGGAGGAGCGGAAAGCGTTCTCCGTGGGATGATTGAACTCGATGCTAAAGTTCCGAATGAGTCGAGCGATGCCCAGCTCGAGCTCCATGTCCACGATGCGCTTTCCAACGCACATCCGGGGTCCAAATCCGAAGGGCAAGAACACAAACGGATTCTTCAGCTTCAAGTCATTTGCCGGGCATTGCCCGTTGGAGTCTGTGGCGTTACGAATCCAACGTTCTGGCAGGAACTCAGCAGCCTTGGGGAAGTGCTTCTCGCTTGATAGCAAGCTCAGGGGAACCATCGACACACAGGTACCAGCTGGCACTTGGTATCCGCTCAAAACGCTGTCCCAATTGAGAAATCGGCCATTGCCGATGACCAAAGGATAGATCCGTTGTGACTCTTTGATGCAGGCACGTAGATAGGGAACATTCTTCATCGATGCCTCAGTGAATTCGGAGTCCTTCTCGGGTAGAACCTTCATCACCTCTTCTCGGAGTACGGCCTGCTTCTCCGGATTCTTGGCAAGGCACAGCAAGGCCGCTGTAAAGGTACTTGAGGTCTGCAAAAAAAGGATGTATGAGATAAGGGTAAGTATGAGAACAACAGACTACGTACGGTATCAACTCCGGCCATTAGCATGTCCATGGCCATAACCGTCGCCACCTTTTTGTCGATCTTGAGCAGCTTTTCCAGTACACTCTGCTCGCTCTCAGGGCGGACAACACCCTCCTTGGCCTCTTTCTCTAGACGCTCTATAGCTTCATCTACATACGCTGAAGTTATTTCTTGAACGGCATTTAGGGACTTCATTAGCTTCATTAGCTTGGGTGTTTTAACGTAACGCCAGATGGAGGGCTTCATCTCCAGATCGGCTGTTAATTCAAAAAAATCGTCCAGGTACTTGCAAAGTAACACAGCCTGGTCGTTATCGCCCGACTCTTTGAGCAGTCCCAACTGCTTGTCCAGAGCCACCACAGAGACTGACTCAAGGGTCCACCGATTTATTACGTTTAAGAAATCATCTGGAGCTTCCTGGGTATCGATATCACGGAGTGCTTTAATACTGTGAAGGCGGGA
Organism: Drosophila miranda; assembly: GCF_003369915.1. Lineage (NCBI taxonomy): Eukaryota > Metazoa > Arthropoda > Insecta > Diptera > Drosophilidae > Drosophila > Drosophila miranda. The sequence continues at coordinate 22,439,522 of NW_022881603.1, read as the reverse complement.
GAACATACTTGAGCGTAAACAGGGATTTATTATCAGTCATACGCACCGTTGCACAAACTCCTGGTTCACTTGGGACATCTTCTTATAGTAAAGCCGCACGTTCTTCGGCTGCATTAGGACAGGATTTACAGCCGATCGAAAGTCGCTCCAGGTTTTTCCTTGTGTGGGTAAAGCTCCCTCCACTCCCTGGAAGAAATCCTTTCTATGAGTCTTCCGATGATAGCGAAGAGTATCGCTGCCAGGCCGATGCGGCCACACTCCTTCGTTCCGGAACACGACCTCGAAGCCCTTGGGATTTTGAGTCATCAGGTATGACGTACCTTCCATCATACCTGGTAAATATAATATGTTTCCATAGTCGTCTTGCAAAGCTTTGAACAATTTCACAATGTCCAGTTTGCTATATTTTCCTCCAGGCATAAAATTCCGAACAGTAGACAGAAAAGTTGTACTAGGAATCTGATCAAAGGGACGAGCTTGTAGCCACTCTGCATCATTTCTGGGCTCTGCTACAGCTGCTGTGGTCTGCCAACGCTACAAGAGATTTAAAAACGTATATCACTGTGATATCGGATCTATATGTAAACTATATATTTACCAGCGGACTGCTCACAGAGAGGGCTGCTTTTTGCGCCTGAATTATAGATAGACCGCTGCGCACTTTCAACATTTTGCTTGTTAGGAACTTAATTCATTCACTGCCAGAGCTATACTGCTAAATCATTCCATTAGCTAGCTATTTGAAAGGCCTGCGAGAGCTTTCTTGCAAAAAGAGCTGACCGATAACAGAGCACAAACAGAACAAGAGACAGAGAGAGAGTGCCAAAACACGTTCGCGGGAGCGTGCGAATGCCAAACAGAAATAATTGTAAACATTTGCCATATTTTTTTAATATAGACTGCTATTTGATCGACTATGTTATACCTTCTACGGAATATTTAGGAATATAGTATTATGATTGATCTGACTCTCAATGAAATGAAACAAATAAATCGCCATAATTATGGCATCAGATTTTTTGGCCAAATTTAATTTATTGGGCATGGAATGGTCGGTAGACTGCCGAAAGTTTTGGGCCTGATAATAATATAAACAAGCTAATCTTTAGCGCTTTTTTATATCTTGTTATTTTTTTTTTGGTTCGGTTGTCCTTCTTGAAGGTAATTTAATTTTTATTGGGCCAACATCGAAAATAAATGAAACAGAGATAAACAGATAAAGGTACAAAAAATGAAATCAAACATAAAACGCAAATAAAAATTCCAATAATCTCATCGTGGATTCGGCCACATGCGACTTTCACGTGGCGATGGGAGCTTCAATTGATTGCCAAATCGAGGCCTCCTGATTGACCGCCTGCTTTGACGGTGTGTTGGCGGCCGACGCCACCGAATTGTGGTTTTCGAGGACATGGCGAATTCGTGGCACAGCCACGCGATTGCGCTGATGCTGAGCCCCGCCGACGGGCAGCACTGAGGAGCGACTCGTGGGCACCAATTCTTCATAGGAGATCCCGGCTTCGCGGTCATTTTCAGTGGTCTCATCGGTCATATACTCGGAATCGCTGGGCGATCTTGTATCCGGCACCGCTGATTTTGTGCGTGGCTTCTTGTTCGAGCGTGTGCCAATGCTGCGTCTGTGGACGCAATGTGTAGTCCAGGACGCGGACCCGCTTTAGTGGCGACTTGGACGCCTTCAGCTGGCTGTTGGCCAGCCACTGTGCGGTAGACGGCGACGGGCGTATCGAATTCAGAGAGCTCATGAGGCTGCGCTTGGCGTTGGGAGTCCGATACCCCGAAGAGCTGGCGGCTGCTGATGGATTCAGTCGCTTGTGCAGATTCCCAGTGCACTTGGTCATATTGGGAGTGATCAGCTGGATTGTTGGGGTCTTGCGCAACGACATTGTCGAGGTCGACATTGAGGACATGTTCTTCAAAGTTCTTGTGTTCCTTTTCCTCTTTAAGGAGCTGGCCGCCACGATTGTTGAAACGATTCGGCTCGTTGGCCTTTGCCTCTAGAGCCTGCATGCGGGCCCAAAGTTCTGCACGGCTCTCGTACAGATCGAAAATCTCCTTGTTGCACGTGTAGAAGCTCTTCAGATCATCCAGCTCCAGCTCGTGCAGCTCCAACAGGTCTTCGTTGTAATTCTTATTGTAGTAGTTGGAGTTGCTGGCTCTTGAGCGTTAGATCCCACCACTTGCTTATCTCGACGCGCAGCTGCTCGATGAACGTCTTGAGGTTCTGGCTGCGCAGTGCCTGGCAGCGCTGCAGCTCCGAATGGAGGATGTCATAGGTGCGCTGCGTATTCTCGGTGCACTCGCGCACTCGTCGCATGGCGCTTTCGTCCGTCTCCTGGAGGCGATCCCACAGCACGTAGATCTTCTCGCGCATGTCATGGATTTTGGAGCGCAGCTCCTGGATCTGCTCGGCATAACTGTTGCGCATCTGCCGCAGCCGCTCTAGTGTCTCTGGTGTTAGATTGTGGCTCAGATCGTTCAGTAGGCGATCCTCTGCATCGGTCTGGGGCATCAGCTCGAGCATCTTCATGTCATGCTTGATGGCCTTGCGCAGCTGGTCCAGCTTCGTCTGGCGCACTGCGCGCTGAGAGCGCAGGTTGTCGAGATGGTCGCGAAAGCCGTCCATCTCATCGGGCAGGGGCAGCGGGTCCGCCAGTAGAGGGAGCGGCAGTGCGCCCAGCTCTTCGCAGAGCTGCTCCTGCTGGAGCAGCAGCTCCCCGATCTCCGCCCGACGTTTCGAGAGCTCCTCGCGCAGATGCTCAATGCTTTTGTCCAGCTTCAGCTGCAATGTGATCAGTGGCACATCGTAGGGCCTCTGACCAATGTCCACCGTCTCATGGAGGAGTCGGGTGAGGTCGCTGGCCTCGGCTCGGAGTGCGGCTATGTCATCCAGGATGGCCGCCTGCTTCTCCCACGACTCGGTCTGCAGATCCGTATAGAAATTATCCGCGTGCGCCTTGAGTTTGTGCAGAAAGTCCTTGCATGTCTTCGGCTCGAACATGAGGGACCACATTGAATGGAGCTGCTCCACATGCTCGCCAGTCATCTCAAGGATCTCTCCCTTGATGGAGGTTGGGTCAACCATAGCCAATAGGAATGGGTCTTGTATTCGCGAATGGAAGGAATTTATGTGATGTGTGCAGGATTTCGATTGCACAATGTGTTGCTCAAGGAAAATGCCTCCGCACAGATAAGTGACGCCTCTCGTGTTGGCACAAATTGCACAATGAAAATTTTGTGTGCTTGATTTGCCTCATGCCTCAAAGCACAAAACAAGTTGATTCTGATTGACGTGCGGCCAAAAAAACACCTACTTTATATTGCAAATAAGTTCCTTCAAGGTTTTCCAGTTGTAAAGAAAATTTAGGATGAGAAATGTGTTAACTGTTGGGCAAATTGATCAGGGAGGAGCGGAAAGCGTTCTCCGTGGGATGATTGAACTCGATGCTAAAGTTCCGAATGAGTCGAGCGATGCCCAGCTCGAGCTCCATGTCCACGATGCGCTTTCCAACGCACATCCGGGGTCCAAATCCGAAGGGCAAGAACACAAACGGATTCTTCAGCTTCAAGTCATTTGCCGGGCATTGCCCGTTGGAGTCTGTGGCGTTACGAATCCAACGTTCTGGCAGGAACTCAGCAGCCTTGGGGAAGTGCTCCTCGCTTGATAGCAAGCTCAGGGGAACCATCGACACACAGGTACCAGCTGGCACTTGGTATCCGCTCAAAACGCTGTCCCGATTGAGAAATCGGCCATTGCCGATGACCAAAGGATAGATCCGTTGTGACTCTTTGATGCAGGCACGTAGATAGGGAACATTCTTCATCGATGCCTCAGTGAATTCGGAGTCCTCGGAGTACGGCCTGCTTCTCCGGATTCTTGGCAAGGCACAGCAAGGCCGCTGTAAAGGTACTTGAGGTCTGGAAAAAAAGGATGTATGAGATAAGGGTAAGTATGAGAACAACAGACTACGTACGGTATCCACTCCGGCCATTAGCATGTCCATGGCCATAACCGTCGCCACCTTTTTGTCGATCTTGAGCAGCTTTTCCAGTACACTCTGCTCGCTCTCAGGGCGGACAACACCCACCTTGGCCTCTTTCTCTAGACGCTCTATAGCTTCGTCTACATACGCTGAAGTTATTTCTTGAACGCCATCTAGGGACTTCATTAGCTTCATTGGCTTGGGTGTTTTAACGTAACGCCAGATGGAGGGCTTCATCTCCAGATCGGCTGTTAATTCAAAAAAATCGTCCAGGTACTTGAAAAGTAACACAGCCTGGTCGTTATCGCCCGACTCTTTGAGCAGTCCCAACTGCTTGTCCAGAGCCACCACAGAGACTGACTCGAGGGTCCACCGATTTATAACGTTTAAGAAATCATCTGGAGCTTCCTGGGTATCGATATCAATACTGTGAAGGGGGGAGAACATACTTGAGCGTAAACAGGGATTTATTATCAGTCATACGCACCGTTGCACAAACTCCTGGTTCACTTGGGACATCTTCTTATAGTAAAGCCGCACGTTCTTCGGCTGCATTAGGACAGGATTTACAGCCGATCGAAAGTCGCTCCAGGTTTTTCCTTGTGTGGGTAAAGCTCCCTCCACTCCCTGGAAGAAATCCTTTCTATGAGTCTTTCGATGATAGCGAAGAGTATCGCTGCCAGGCCGATGCGGCCACACTCCTTCGTTCCGGAACACGACCTCGAAGTCCTTGGGATTGTGAGTCATCAGGTATGACGTACCTCCCATCATACCTGGTAAATATAATATGTTTCCATAGTCGTCTTGCAAAGCTTTGAACAATTTCACAATGTCCAGTTTGCTATATTTTCCTCCAGGCATAAAATTCCGAACAGTAGACAGAAAAGTTGTACTAGGAATCTGATCAAAGGGACGAGCTTGTAGCCACTCTGCATCATTTCTGGGCTCTGTTACAGCTGCTGTGTTCTGCCAACGCCATAAGAGATTTAAAAACGTATATCACTGTGATATCGGATCTACAGTATACTATATATTTACCAGCGGACCGCTGACAGAGAGGGCTGCTTTTTGCGCCTGAATTATAGATAGACCGCTGCGCACTTTCAACATTTTGCTTGTTAGGAACTTAATTCATTCACTGCCAGAGCTATACTGCTAAATCATTCCATTAGCTAGCTATTTGAAAGGCCTGCGAGAGCTTTGTTGCAAAAAGAGCTGACCGATAACAGAGCACAAACAGAACAAGAGAGAGAGGGAGTGCCAACACACGTTCGCGGGAGCGTGCGAATGCCAAACAGAAATAATTGTAAGCATTTGCCATATTTTTTTAATATAGACTGCTATTTGATCGACTACGTTATACCTTCTACGGAATATTTAGGAATATAGTATTATGATTGATCTGACTCTCAATGAAATGAAGCAAAGAAATCGCCATAATTATGGCATCAGATTTTTTGGCCAAATTTAATTTATTGGGCATGGAATGGTCGGTAGACTGCCGAAAGTTTTGGGCCTGATAATAATATAAACAAGCTAATCTTTAGCGCTTTTTTATATCTTGTCATTTTTTTTTTTGGTTCGGTTGTCCTTCTTGAAGGTAATTTAATTTTTATTGGGCCAACATCGAAAATAAATTAAACAGAGATAAACAGATAAAGGTACAAAAAATGAAATCAAACATAAAACGCAAATAAAAATTCCAATAATCTCATCGTGGATTCGGCCACATGCGACTTTCACGTGGCGATGGGAGCTTCAATTGATTGCCAAATCGAGGCCTCTCCTCCTGATTGACCGCCTGCTTTGACGGTGTGTTGGCGGCCGACGCCACCGAATTGTGGTTTTCGAGGACATGGCGAATTCGTGGCACAGCAACGCGATTGCGCTGATGCTGAGCCCCGCCGACGGGCAGCACTGAGGAGCGACTCGTGGGCACCAATCCTTCATAGGAGATCCCGGCTTCGCGGTCATTTTCAGTGCTCTCATCGGTCATATACTCGGAATCGCTGGGCGATCTTGTATCCGGCACCGCTGATTTTGTGCGTGGCTTCTTGTTCGAGCGTGTGCCAATGCTGCGTCTGTGGACGCAATGTGTTGTCCAGGACGCGGACCCGCTTTAGTGGCGACTTGGACGCCTTCAGCTGGCTGTTGGCCAGCAGCTGTGCGGTAGACGGCGACGGGCGTATCGAATTCAGAGAGCTCATGAGGCTGCGCTTGGCGTTGGGAGTCCGATACCCCGAAGAGCTGGCGGCTGCTGATGGATTCAGTCGCTTGTGCAGATTCCCAGTGCTCTTGGTCATATTGGGAGTGATCAGCTGGATTGTTGGGGTCTTGCGCAACGACATTGTCGAGGTCGACATTGAGGACATGTTCTTCAAAGTTCGGGGCGTGCGAGGGGCCGTTGAACCGGCAGTCGGCGGTGGCATCATCAATTTGCTGCTGCTGCCCGTCCTCGTGGTGGGCGGGGCCTTCTTGCGGGCCGAGCTCTGCTTGGCCTGCCGATAGTTCTCCCATTCGCCAGCCATCAGCTCCAGTATGTTCTCGCCATAAACCAGAAACGGGCCATGCGATTGCACCTCATAGGCGTGCACCAGTTCAGTGATCTGCTGCTCAATCTTGGGCAGCTTCGAGGTGATGGCCTTGCGTTCCTTTTCCTCTTTAAGGAACTGGCCGCCACGATTGTTGAAACGATTCGGCTCGTTGGCCTTTGCCTCTAGAGCCTGCATGCGGGACCAAAGTTCTGCACGGCTCTCGTACAGATCGAAAATCTCCTTGTTGCACGTGTAGAAGCTCTTCAGATCATCCAGCTCCAGCTCGTGCAGCTCCAACAGGTCTTCGTTGTAATACTTATTGTAGTAGTTGGAGAACCGCTTGCGCTCCTGCTGGCTCTTGAGCGTTAGATCCCACCACTTGCTTATCTCGACGCGCAGCTGCTCGATGAACGTCTTGAGGTTCTGGCTGCGCAGTGCCTGGCAGCGCTGCAGCTCCGAATGGAGGATCTCATAGGTGCGCTGCGTATTCTCGGTGCAATCGCGCACTCGTCGCATGGCGCTTTCGTCCGTATCCTGGATGCGATCCCACAGCACGTCGATCTTCTCGCGCATGTCATGGATTTTGGAGCGCAGCTCCTGGATCTGCTCGGCATAACTGTTGCGCATCTGCCGCAGTCGCTCTAGTGTCTCTGGTGTTAGATTGTGGCACAGATCGTTCAGTAGGAGATCCTCTGCATCGGTCTGGGGCATCAGCTCGAGCATCTTCATGTCATGCTTGATGGCCTTGCGCAGCTGGTCCAGCTCCGTCTGGCGCACTGCGCGCTGAGAGCGCAGGTTGTCGAGATGGTCGCGAAAGCCGTCCATCTCATCGGGCAGGGGCAGCGGGTCCGCCAGTAGAGGGAGCGGCAGTGCGCCCAGCTCTTCGCAGAGCTGCTCCTGCTGGAGCAGCAGCTCCCCGATCTCCGCCCGACGTTTCGAGAGCTCCTCGCGCAGATGCTCAATGCTTTTGTCCAGCTTCAGCTGCAATGTGATCAGTGGCACATCGTAGGGCCTCTGACCAATGTCCACCGTCTCATGGAGGAGTCGGGTGAGGTCGCTGGCCTCGGCTCGGAGTGCGGCTATGTCATCCAGTATGGCCGCCTGCTTCTCCCACGACTCGGTCTGCAGATCCGTATAGAAATTATCCGCGTGCGCCTTGAGTTTGTGCAGAAAGTCCTCGCATGTCTTCGGCTCGAACATGAGGGACCACATTGAATGGAGCTGCTCCACATGCTCGCCAGTCATCTCAAGGATCTCTCCCTTGATGGAGGTTGGGTCAACCATAGCCAATAGGAATGGGTCTTGTATTCGCGAATGGAAGGAATTTATGTGATGTGTGCAGGATTTCGATTGCACAATGTGTTGCTCAAGGAAAATGCCTCCGCACAGATAAGTGACGCCTCTCGTGTTGGCACAAATTGCACAATGAAAATTTTGTGTGCTTGATTTGCCTCATGCCTCAAAGCACAAAACAAGTTGATTCTGATTGACGTGCGGCCAAAAAAACACCTACTTTATATTGCAAATAAGTTCCTTCAAGGCAAATTGATCAGGGAGGAGCGGAAAGCGTTCTCCGTGGGATGATTGAACTCGATGCTAAAGTTCCGAATGAGTCGAGCGATGCCCAGCTCGAGCTCCATGTCCACGATGCGCTTTCCAACGCACATCCGGGGTCCAAATCCGAAGGGCAAGAACACAAACGGATTCTTCAGCTTCAAGTCATTTGCCGGGCATTGCCCGTTGGAGTCTGTGGCGTTACGAATCCAACGTTCTGGCAGGAACTCAGCAGCCTTGGGGAAGTGCTCCTCGCTTGATAGCAAGCTCAGGGGAACCATCGACACACAGGTACCAGCTGGCGCTTGGTATCCGCTCAAAACGCTGTCCCGATTGAGAAATCGGCCATTGCCGATGACCAAAGGATAGATCCGTTGTGACTCTTTGATGCAGGCACGTAGATAGGGAACATTCTTCATCGATGCCTCAGTGAATTCGGAGTCCTTCTCGGGTAGAACCTTCATCACCTCTTCTCGGAGTACGGCCTGCTTCTCCGGATTCTTGGCAAGGCACAGCAAGGCCGCTGTAAAGGTACTTGAGGTCTGGAAAAAAAGGATGTATGAGATAAGGGTAAGTATGAGAACAACAGACTACGTACGGTATCCACTCTGGCCATTAGCATGTCCATGGCCATAACCGTCGCCACCTTTTTGTCTATCCTGAGCAGCTTTTCCAGTACACTCTGCTCGCTCTCAGGGCGGACAACACCCTCCTTGGCCTCTTTCTCTAGACGCTCTATAGCTTCGTCTACATACGCTAAAGTTATTTCTTGAACGCCATCTAGGGACTTCATTAGCTTCATTAGCTTGGGTGTTTTAACGTAACGCCAGATGGAGGGCTTCATCTCCAGATCGGCTGTTAATTCAAAAAAATCGTCCAGGTACTTGAAAAGTAACACAGCCTGGTCGTTATCGCCCGACTCTTTGAGCAATCCCAACTGCTTGTCCAGAGCCACCACAGAGACTGACTCGAGGGTCCACCGATTTATAACGTTTAAGAAATCATCTGGAGCTTCCTTGGTATCGATATCACGGAGTGCTTTAATACTGTGAAGGGGGGAGAACATACTTGAGCGTAAACAGGGATTTATTATCAGTCATACGCACAGTTGCACAAACTCCTGGTTCACTTGGGACATCTTCTTATAGTAAAGCCGCACGTTCTTCGGCTGCATTAGGACAGGATTTACAGCCGATCGAAAGTCGCTCCAGGTTTTTCCCTGTGTGGGTAAAGCTCCCTCCACTCCCTGGAAGAAATCCTTTCTATGAGTCTTCCGATTATAGCGAAGAGTATCGCTGCCAGGCCGATGCGGCCACACTCCTTCGTTCCGGAACACGACCTCGAAGTCCTTGGGATTGTGAGTCATCAGGTATGACGTACCTCCCATCATACCTGGTAAATATAATATGTTTCCATAGTCGTCTTGCAAAGCTTTGAACAATTTCACAATGTCCAGTTTGCTATATTTTCCTCCAGGCATAAAATTCCGAACAGTAGACAGAAAAGTTGTACTAGGAATCTGATTAAAGCGACGAGCTTGTAGCCACTGTGCATCATTTCTGGGCTCTGCTACAGCTGCTGTGGTCTGCCAACGCTACAAGAGATTTAAAAACGTATATCACTGTGATATCGGATCTATATGTAAACTATATATTTACCAGCGGACTGCTGACAGAGAGGGCTGCTTTTTGCGCCTGAATTATAGATAGACCGCTGCGCACTTTCAACATTTTGCTTGTTAGGAACTTAATTCATTCACTGCCAGAGCTATACTGCTAAATCATTCCATTAGCTAGCTATTTGAAAGGCCTGCGAGAGCTTTGTTGCAAAAAGAGCTGACCGATAACAGAGCACAAACAGAACAAGAGAGAGAGAGAGTGCCAAAACACGTTCGCGGGAGCGTGCGAATGCCAAACAGAAATAATTGTAAACATTTGCCATATTTTTTTAATATAGACTGCTATTTGATCGACTATGTTATACCTTCTACGGAATATTTAGGAATATAGTATTATGATTGATCTGACTCTCAATGAAATGAAACAAATAAATCGCCATAATTATGGCATCAGATTTGTTGGCCAAATTTAATTTATTGGGCATGGAATGGTCGGTAGACTGCCGAAAGTTTTGGGCCTGATAATAATATATCTTGTTATTTTTTTTTTGGTTCGGTTGTCCTTCTTGAAGGTAATTTAATTTTTATTGGGCCAACATCGAAAATAAATGAAACAGAGATAAACAGATAAAGGTACAAAAAATGAAATCAAACATAAAACGCAAATAAAAATTCCAATAATCTCATCGTGGATTCGGCCACATGCGACTTTCACGTGGCGATGGGAGCTTCAATTGATTGCCAAATCGAGGCCTCTCCTCCTGATTGACCGCCTGCTTTGACGGTGTGTTGGCGGCCGACGCCACCGAATTGTGGTTTACGAGGACATGGCGAATTCGTGGCACAGCCACGCGATTGCGCTGATGGTGAGCCCCGCCGACGGGCAGCACTGAGGAGCGACTCGTGGGCACCAATTCATCATAGGAGATCCCGGCTTCGCGGTCATTTTCAGTGCTCTCATCGGTCATATACTCGGAATCGCTGGGCGATCTTGTATCCGGCACCGCTGATTTTGTGCGTCGCTTCTTGTTCGAGCGTGTGCCAATGCTGCGTCTGCCCAATCCCCCGCTGCGACGCAATGTGTTGTCCAGGACGCGGACCCGCTTTAGTGGCGACTTGGACGCCTTCAGCTGGCTGTTGGCCAGCCGCTGTGCGGTAGACGGCGACGGGCGTATCGAATTCAGAGAGCTCATGAGGCTGCGCTTGGCGTTGGGAGTCCGATACCCCGAAGAGCTGGCGGCTGCTGATGAATTCAGTCGCTTGTGCAGATTCCCAGTGCTCTTGGTCATATTGGGAGTGATCAGCTGGATTGTTGGGGTCTTGCGCAACGACATTGTCGAGGTCGACATTGAGGACATGTTCTTCAAAGTTCGGGGCGTGCGAGGGGCCGTTGAACCGGCAGTCGGCGGTGGCATCATCAATTTGCTGCTGCTGCCCGTCCTCGTGGTGGGCGGGGCCTTCTTGCGGGCCGAGCTCTGCTCGCCCTGCCGATAGTTCTCCCATTCGCCAGCCATCAGCTCCAGTATGTTCTCGCCATAAACCAGAAACGGGCAATGCGATTGCACCTCATAGGCGTGCACCAGTTCAGTGATCTGCTGCTCAATCTTGGGCAGCTTCGAGGTGATGGCCTTGCGTTCCTTTTCCTCTTTAAGGAACTGGCCGCCACGATTGTTGAAACGATTCGGCTCGTTGGCCTTTGCCTCTAGAGCCTGCATGCGGGACCAAAGTTCTGCACGGCTCTCGTACAGATCGAAAATCTCCTTGTTGCACGTGTAGAAGCTCTTCAGATCATCCAGCTCCAGCTCGTGCAGCTTTAACAGGTCTTCGTTGTAATACTTATTGTAGTAGTTGGAGAAACGCTTGCGCTCCTGCTGGCTCTTGAGCGTTAGATCCCACCACTTGCTTATCTCGACGCGCAGCTGCTCGATGAACGTCTTGAGGTTCTGGCTGCGCAGTGCCTGGCAGCGCTGCAGCTCCGAATGGAGGATGTCATAGGTGCGCTGCGTATTCTCGGTGCACTCGCGCACTCGTCGCATGGCGCTCTCGTCCGTCTCCTGGAGGCGATCCCACAGCACGTAGATCTTCTCGCGCATGTCATGGATTTTGGAGCGCAGCTCCTGGATCTGCTCGGCATAACTGTTGCGCATCTGCCGCAGCCGCTCTAGTGTCTCTGGTGTTAGATTGTGGCTCAGATCGTTCAGTAGGCGATCCTCTGCATCGGTCTGGGGCATCAGCTCGAGCATCTTCATGTCATGCTTGATGGCCTTGCGCAGCTGGTCCAGCTCCGTCTGGCGCACTGCGCGCTGAGAGCGCAGGTTGTCGAGATGGTCGCGAAAGCCGTCCATCTCATCGGGCGGGGGAAGCGGGTCCGCCAGTAGAGGGAGCGGCAGTGAGCCCAGCTCTTCGCAGAGCTGCTCCTGCTGGGTCAGCAGCTCCCCGATCTCCGCCCGACGTTTCGAGAGCTCCTCGCGCAGATGCTCAATGCTTTTGTCCAGCTTCAGCTGCAATGTGATCAGTGGCACATCGTCGGGCCTCAGACCAATGTCCACCGTCTCATGGAGGAGTCGGGTGAGGTCGCTGGCCTCGGCTCATCCAGGATGGCCGCCTGCTTCTCCCGCGACTCGGTCAGCAGATCCGTATAGAAATTATACGCGTGCGCCTTGAGTTTGTGCAGAAAGTCCTCGCATGTCTTCGGCTCGAACATGATGGACCACATTGAATGGAGCTGCTCCACATGCTCGCCAGTCATTTCAAGGATCTCTCCCTTGATGGAGGTTGGGTCAACCATAGCCAATAGGAATGGGTCTTGTATTCGCGAATGGAAGGAATTTATGTGATGTGTGCAGGATTTCGATTGCACAATGTGTTGCTCAAGGAAAATGCCTCCGCACAGATAAGTGACGCCTCTCGTGTTGGCACAAATTGCACAATGAAAATTTTGTGTGCTTGATTTGCCTCATGCCTCAAAGCACAAAACAACAAGTTGATTCTGATTGACGTGCGGCCAAAAAAACACCTACTTTATATTGCAAATAAGTTCCTTCAAGGTTTTCCAGTTGTAAAGATAATTTAGGATGAGAAATGTTTTTACTGCCCGCAAACAAAGGGAAACATTCATACATATACAACCTCGTATGCATATACATCAAATGTATTCTATTGTATATAGAAGATAGGAAAATAGAACGTGAATATGAGTATATCGAACACATTCGCAACGATGAAGACACCGGTCTAATATTGAATATTTGAACGGCTCAGTTGGCCAAATCCGTGAACTTCAACTTGAGCGGTATGTTGGGAAAGCTGATCAGTTCACTGCGGAAGGCTTTTTCCGTGGAGTGATTGAACTCGATGTTGAAGTTCCGAAGGAGCCGGGCGATGCCCAGCTCCAGCTCCATGTCCACGATGCGCTTTCCAACGCACATCCGGGGTCCAAATCCGAAGGGCAAGAACACAAACGGATTCTTCAGCTTCAAGTCATTCGCTGGGCATTGCCCGGTGGAGTCTGTGGCGTTACGAATCCAACGTTCTGGCAGGAACTCAGCAGCCTTGGGGAAGTGCTCCTCGCTTGATAGCAAGCTCAGGGGAACCATCGACACACAGGTACCAGCTGACACTTGGTATCCGCTCAAAACGCTGTCCCGATTGAGAACTCGGGCATTCATAACAGCCAGCGGGAACATCCGATGCGACTCTTTGATGCTGGCACGCAAATAGGGAACGTTCTTCATGGATTCTTCCGTGAAATCCGAGTCCTTGTGGGGCAGTACCTTCATCACCTCCTCTCGGAGTATGGCCTGCTTTTCGGGATTCTTGACCCCTGTAAATGTGCTAGAGGTCTGAAAATATATCGAATTATATCAATCTCTGATGATTACGTGATCTGCAGAGTACGTACGGTATCAACTCCGGCCATTAGCATGTCCATGGCCATGATTGTGGCCACCTTCTTGTCGACCTTGAGCAGCTTTTCCAGTACACTCTGCTCGTTCTCAGGACGGACAACACCCTCTTTGGCTTCCTTCTCCAATCGCTCTACCGCCTCATCAATATATGCCGATATAATGTACAGAATGGTGTCGAGAATGTTCATCATTTTCATCAGTTTGGGCGTTTTGAACATGCGCCAGGCGGAGGGCTTCAGCTGCAGATCAGCAGATACTTTAAAGAAATCTTCCAAGAGGTGGAAAAGCTTTGTGGCTTCGATCCTTTTGTTCGACTCCTTCAGCAGTCCCAACTGCCTGTCCAATGCCACGACGGAGACTGACTCCAGGGTCCAGCGATTGATGGTGTCTATGAAGTTATCAGGAACCTCTAGAGTGCTGGCATCTCGGATAGCTTTAATGCTTTAAATGGAAAACAGTTTTTAAGTATTTAAAGAAACACATTTGTGGAATGGCCTACCGCTGCACAAATTCCTGATTGACCTGGGACATTTTCTTGTAGTAAAGCCTCGCGTTCTTGGGCTGCATGAGGACTGGATTTACAGCCGATCGAAAGTCGCCCCACGCCTTTCCTTGGGTGGGTGCGACGCCCTCGACGCCCTAAAAGAAATCCTTTCTGTGCGTCTGCCGATGGTACTAAAGAGCGTCGGCGCCAGGCCTGTTTGGCCACGTGCCCTCGTGCCGGAATACTACCTCGAAGTCCTTGGGATTGTGTACTCAACATGGGAGGTCCTCCCATGATGCCTGGCACAACATGAATACTGCCATAGTCTTCGCGCATGGCCATTATCAACTCCGCAAGGTCCTTGTTCTCATATTTACCCCCTGGCATGAACATTTTGAGAATCAGAGATATCAAATTGGCCCGAGGCACCTGCCTGAAGGGACGCGCCTGCTGCCACTCTGCATCGTCTCGGGTTAGAGCTGCAGCAGCTGTGGTCTGCCGGCGCTGGAAATGATCGGTATTGAGGCATTTTACATACCAAATCATTGCCAGCTTCTATCCTCTAACCTGCTGTCCACTGAAAGAGACGGCCGCCACTTGCTTGTGAGCTACGGCAATTCCACTACGGATTTTCAACATATTTTTGCCTTTTCTATTATCTTAACTCGTCCGCAACAAAAACTCAACTGAGGCGCAGAAAAGGCGATTTGGTAATTTGAATTGTTTGTCAAACATTTATATTTGTCCTCGAAACTATGCGTATAAATGTATCGAGCTTTGGATACTCTTTATTTTGGGTTGGGCTATCAATTGTGCATAATTGTGAAGCTCTAATGGTAGGAAAGTTCGCATAAATATTACGCAATGAAATCATTGCAGGAATTGATTAAAGAGATGAAAAATCATTCGTTTAATCATAATATAAATAATATGGAATTACTTTTGATGTGCAGGAATTAAAGTTCAGTTTATCGATATTTTAATAGCTATTCCATCGCCATGTTTAACGCACAAATGATTGTAACTTTTAAGGGAATCAATTTTCTATAGGATTTTTTTCCATTTTTTAAACGAAGTCAAATAAAATATACCCCACCATTCCCTATAAAATGTTTGAGTATCATGATGACTTGCAAATATGATATCTAATTAGTTGCACAACTGATTAGAAATTCGCTGGTAAACAATTATATACAGGTTCTACAGCACTTACCAAGAGATATGAACACTTCAATTGTTGGGAAAGGTAAGCTTTCCATGTCAACAATTCAGAGCCTTAATGATGTTTATATTTGTAGGTTTTACATGTTTAAAGGTAGGTCTGAAACAGGACCAATATCAAAACGTCGTTCATATGATAGCTATATAATGTGGTTCCTTATTGATTTTTATGTTTGTAGGTTCTACATGTTCAAAGGTAGATCCTCTTCCATGCCATTATCAATACTTCATTCTCTATGACAGCTATTGATATTTTCGTTCCTTATATATGTTTATATTTGTAGGTTCTATCGATACTTCGTTTATATGTCATTCGATGTGCTCTGTTTCGACGAATGATCTGTGTATTCATGAAACTTAATGAGCTTCAAAACTGAGAGACTAGTTTGAATAGAAACAGGTATAAGATGGATAGACGGACATGGCTAAATCGACTTGCATATTCATCTAGGAATATAGTATTATGATTGATCTGACTCTCAATGAAATGAAACAAATAAATCGCCATAATTATGGCATCAGATTTTTTGTCCAAATTTAATTTATTGGGCATGTAATGGTCGGTAGACTGCCGAAAGTTTTGGGCCTGATAATAATATAAACAAGCTAATCTTTAGCGCTTTTTTATATCTTGTTATTTTTTTTTTTTGGTTCGGTTGTCCTTCTTGAAGGTAATTTAATTTATATTGGGCCAACATCGAAAATAAATGAAACAGAGATAAACAGATAAAGGTACAAAAAATGAAATCAAACATAAAACGCAAATAAAAATTCCAATAATCTCATCGTGGATTCGGCCACATGCGACTTTCACGTGGCGATAGGAGCTTCAATTGATTGCCAAATCGAGGCCTCTCCTCCTGATTGACCGCCTGCTTTGACGGTGTGTTGGCGGCCGACGCCACCGAATTGCGCTGATGCTGAGCCCCGCCGACGGGCAGCACTGAGGAGCGACTCGTGGGCACCAATTCTTCATAGGAGATCCCGGCTTCGCGGTCATTTTCAGTGGTCTCATCGGTCATATACTCGGAATCGCTGGGCGATCTTGTATCCGGCACCGCTGATTTTCTGCGTGGCTTCTTGTTCGAGCGTGTGCCAATGCTGCGTCTGCCCAATCCCCCGCTGCGACGCAATGTGTTGTCCAGGACGCGGACCCGCTTTAGTGGCGACTTGGACGCCTTCAGCTGGCTGTTGGCCAGCCGCTGTGCGGTAGACGGCGACGGGCGTATCGAATTCAGAGAGCTCATGAGGCTGCGCTTGGCGTTGGGAGTCCGATACCCCGAAGAGCTGGCGGCTGATGATGGATTCAGTCGCTTGTGCAGATTCCCAGTGCTCTTGGTCATATTGGGAGTGATCAGCTGGATTGTTGGGGTCTTGCGCAACGACATTGTCGAGGTCGACATTGAGGACATGTTCTTCAAAGTTCGGGGCGTGCGAGGGGCCGTTGAACCGGCAGTCGGCGGTGGCATCATCAATTTGCTGCTGCTGCCCGTCCTCGTGGTGGGCGGGGCCTTCTTGCGGGCCGAGTTTTGCTTGGCCTGCCGATAGTTCTCCCATTCGCCAGCCATCAGCTCCAGTATGTTCTTGCCATAAACCAGAAACGGGCCATGCGATTGCAGCTCATAGGCGTGCACCAGTTCAGTGATCTGCTGCTCAATCTTGGGCAGCTTCGAGGTGATGGCCTTGCGTTCCTTGAACTGGCCGCCACGATTGTTGAAACGATTCGTCCCGTTGGCCTTTGGACCAAAGTTCTGCACGGCTCTCGTACAGATCGAAAATCTCCTTGTTGCACGTGTAGAAGCTCTTCAGATCATCCAGCTCCAGCTCGTGCAGCTCCAACAGGTCTTCGTTGTAATACTTATTGTAGTAGTTGGAGAAACGCTTGCGCTCCTGCTGGCTCTTGAGCGTTAGATCCCTCCACCTGCTTATCTCGACGCGCAGCTGCTCGATGAACGTCTTGAGGTTCTGGCTGCGCAGTGCCTGGCAGCGCTGCAGCTCCGAATGGAGGATGTCATAGGTGCGCTGCGTATTCTCGGTGCACTCGCGCACTCGTCGCATGGCGCTCTCGTCCGTCTCCTGGAGGCGATCCCACAGCACGTAGAGCTTCTCGCGCATGTCATGGATTTTGGAGCGCAGCTCCTGGATCTGCTCGGCAAAACTGTTGCGCATCTGCCGCAGCCGCTCTAGTGTCTCTGGTGTTAGATTGTGGCTCAGATCGTTCAGTAGGCGATCCTCTGCATCGGTCTGGGGCATCAGCTCGAGCATTTTCATGTCATGCTTGATGGCCTTGCGCAGCTGGTCCAGCTTCGTCTGGCGCACTGCGCGCTGAGAGCGCAGGTTGTCGAGATGGTCGCGAAAGCCGTCCATCTCATCGGGCAGGGGCAGCGGGTCCGCCAGTAGAGGGAGCGGCAGTGCGCCCAGCTCTTCGCAGAGCTGCTTCTGCTGGAGCAGCAGCTCCCCGATCCCCGCCCGACGTTTCGAGACCTCCTCGCGCAGATGCTCAATGCTTTTGTCCAGCTTCAGCTGCAATGTGATCAGTGGCACATCGTCGGGCCTCTGACCAATGTCCACCGTCTCATGGAGGAGTCGGGTGAGGTCGCTGGCCTCGGCTCGGAGTGCGGCTATGTCATCCAGGATGGCCGCCTGCTTCTCCCGCGACTCGGTCAGCAGATCCGTATAGAAATTATCCGCGTGCGCCTTGAGTTTGTGCAGAAAGTCCTCGCATGTCTTCGGCTCGAACATGAGGGACCACATTGAATTGAGCTGCTCCACATGCTCGCCAGTCATTTCAAGGATCTCTCCCTTGATGGAGGTTGGGTCAACCATAGCCAATAGGAATGGGTCTTGTATTCGCGAATGGAAGGAATTTATGTGATGTGTGCAGGATTTCGATTGCACAATGTGTTGCTCAAGGAAAATGCCTCCGCACAGATAAGTGACGCCTCTCGTGTTGGCACAAATTGCACAATGAAAATTTTGTGTGCTTGATTTGCCTCATGCCTCAAAGCACAAAACAACAAGTTGATTCTGATTGACGTGCGGCCAAAAAAACACCTACTTTATATTGCAAATAAGTTCCTTCAATGTTTTCCAGTTGTAAAGATAATTTAGGATGAGAAATGTGTTTACTGCCCGCAAACAAAAGGAAACATTCATACATATACAACCTCGTATGCATATACATCAAATGTATTCTATTGTATATAGAAGATAGGAAAATAGAACGTGAATATGAGTATATCGAACACATTCGCTACGATTAAGACACCCGTCTAATATTGAATATTTGAACGGCTCAGTTGGCCAAATCCGTGAACTTGAACTTGAGCGGTATGTTGGGAAAGCTGATCAGTTCACTGCGGAAGGCTTTTTCCGTGGAGTGATTGAACTCGATGTTGAAGTTCCGAAGGAGCCGGGCGATGCCCAGCTCCAGCTCCATGTCCACGATGCGCTTTCCAACGCACATCCGGGGTCCAAATCCGAAGGGCAAGAACACAAACGGATTCTTCAGCTTCAAGTCATTTGCCGGGCATTGCCCGGTGGATTCTGTGGTGTTACGAATCCAACGTTCTGGCAGGAACTCAGCAGCCTTGGGGAAGTGCTCCTCGCTTGATAGCAAGCTCAGGGGAATCATCGACACACAGGTACCAGCTGGCACTTGGTATCCGCTCAAAACGCTATCCCGATTGAGAACTCGGGCATTCATAACAGCCAGCGGGTACATCCGATGCGACTCTTTGATGCTGGCACGCAAATAGGGAACGTTCTTCATGGATTCTTTCGTGAAATCCGAGTCCTTGTGGGGTAGTATCTTCATCACCTCCTCTCGGAGTATGGCCTGCTTTTCGGGATTCTTGGCAAGGCAGAGCATGACCCCTGTAAATGTGCTAGAGGTCTGAAAAAATATCGAATTATATCAATCTCTGATGATTACGTGATCTGCAGAGTACGTACGGTATCAACTCCGGCCATTAGCATGTCCATGGCCATGATTGTGGCCACCTTCTTGTCGACCTTGAGCAGCTTTTCCAGTACACTCTGCTCGTTCTCAGGACGGACAACACCCTCTTTGGCTTCCTTCTCCAATCGCTCTACCGCCTCATCAATATATGCCGATATAATGTACAGAATGGTGTCGAGAATGTTCATCATTTTCATCAGTTTGGGCGTTTTGAACATGCGCCAGGCGGAGGGCTTCAGCTGCAGATCAGCAGATACTTTAAAGAAATCTTCCAAGAGGTGGAAAAGCTTTGTGGCTTCGATCCTTTTGTTCGACTCCTTCAGCAGTCCCAACTGCCTGTCCCATGCCACGACGGAGACTGACTCCAGGGTCCAGCGATTGATGGTGTCTATGAAGTTATCAGGAACCTCTAGAGTGCTGGCATCTCGGATAGCTTTAATGCTTTAAATGGAAAACAGTTCTTAAGTATTTAAAGAAACACATTTGTGGAATGGCCTACCGCTGCACAAATTCCTGATTGACCTGGGACATTTTCTTGTAGTAAAGCCTCGCGTTCTTGGGCTGCATGAGGACTGGATTTACAGCCGATCGAAAGTCGCCCCACGCCTTTCCTTGGGTGGGTGCGACGCCCTCGACGCCCTGAAAGAAATCCTTTCTGTACGGAGGCATTTTCCTTGAGCAACACATTGTGCAATCGAAATCCTGGCGAGCATGTGGAGCAGCTCCATTCAATGTGGTCCCTCATGTTCGAGCCGAAGACATGCGAGGACTTACTGTACAAACTCAAGGCGCACGCGGATAATTTCTATACCGATCTGCTGACCGAGTCGCGGGAGAAGCAGGCGGCCATCCTGGATGACATAGCCGCACTCCGAGCCGAGGCCAGCGACCTCACCCAACTCCTCCATGTCCGATGGTACAAAAGAGCGTCGGCGCCAGGCCTGTTTGGCCACGTGCCCTCGTGCCGGAATACTACCTCGAAGTCCTTGGGATTGTGTGTACTCAACATGGGAGGTCCTTCCATGATGCCTGGCACAACATGAATGCTGCCATAGTCTTCGCGCATGGCCATTATCAACTCCGCAAGGTCCTTCTTCTTATATTTACCTCCTGGCATGAACATTTTGGGAATCAGAGATATCAAATTGGCCCGAGGCACCTGCCTGAAGGGACGCGCCTGCTGCCACTCTGCATCGTTTCGGGTTAGAGCTGCAGCAGCTGTGGTCTGCCGGCGCTGGAAATGATCGGTATTGAGGCATTTTACATACCAAATCATTGCCAGCTTCTATCCTCTAACCTGCTGTCCACTGAAAGAGACGCCCGCCACTTGCTTGTGAGCTACGGCAATTCCACTATGGATTTTCAACATATTTTTGCCTTTTCTATGATCTTTACTCGTCCGCAACAAAAACTCAACTGAGGCGCAGAAAAGGCGATTTGGTAAAGTTCGCATAAATATTACGCAATGAAATCATTGCAGGAATTGATTAAAGAGATGAAAAATCATTCGTATAATCATAATATAAGTAATATGGAATTACTTTTGATGTGCAGGAATTAAAGTTCAGTTTATCGATATTTTAATAGCTATTCCATCGCCATGTTTAACGCACAAATGATTGTAACTTTTAAGGGAATCAATTTTCTATAGGATTTTTTTCCATTTTTTAAACGAAGTCAAATAAAATATACCCCACCATTCCCTAGAAAATGTTTGAGTAACATGATGACTTGCAAATATGATATCTAATCAGTTGCACAACTGATTGTAGGTTTGTAGGTTTTACATGTTTAAAGGTAGGTCTGAAACAGGACCAATATCAAAACGTCGTTCATATGATAGCTATATAATGTGGTTCCTTATTGATTTTTATGTTTGTAGGTTCTACATGTTCAAAGGTAGATCCTCTTCCATGCCATTATCAATACT
The DNA here is from genome assembly GCF_003369915.1 of Drosophila miranda. Taxonomy (NCBI): domain Eukaryota; kingdom Metazoa; phylum Arthropoda; class Insecta; order Diptera; family Drosophilidae; genus Drosophila; species Drosophila miranda. The sequence continues at coordinate 22,418,311 of NW_022881603.1, read as the reverse complement.
TCGTTCTCTATGACAGCTATTGATATTGTCGTTCCTTATATATGTTTATATTTGTAGGTTCTATCGATACTTCGTTTATATGTCATTCGACGAATGATCTGTGTATTCATGAAACTTAATGAGCTTCAAAACTGAGAGACTAGTTTGAATAGAAACAGGTATAAGATGGATAGACGGACATGGCTAAATCGACTTGCATATTCATCTAGGAATATAGTATTATGATTGATCTGACTCTCAATGAAATGAAACAAATAAATCGCCATAATTATGGCATCAGATTTTTTGGCCAAATTTAATTTATTGGGCATGGAATGGTCGGTAGACTGCCGAAAGTTTTGGGCCTGATAATAATATAAACAAACTAATCTTTAGCGCTTTTTTATATCTTGTTATTTTTTTTTTGGTTCGGTTGTCCTTCTTGAAGGTAATTTAATTTTTATTGAGCCAACATCGAAAATAAATGAAACAGAGATAAACAGATAAAGGTACAAAAAATGAAATCAAACATAAAACGCAAATAAAAATTCCAATAATCTCATCGTGGATTCGGCCACATGCGACTTTCACGTGGCGATGGGAGCTTCAATTGATTGCCAAATGGCGGCCTCTCCTCCTGATTGACCGCCTGCTTTGACGGTGTGTTGGCGGCCGACGCCACCGAATTGTGGTTTACGAGGACATGGCGAATTCGTGGCACAGCCACGCGATTGCGCTGATGCTGAGCCCCGCCGACGGGCAGCACTGAGGAACGACTCGTGGGCACCAATTCTTCATAGGAGATCCCGGCTTCGCGGTCATTTTCAGTGGTCTCATCGGTCATATACTCGGAATCGCTGGGCGATCTTGTATCCGGCACTGCTGATTTTGTGCGTGGCTTCTTGTTCGAGCGTGTGCCAATGCTGCGTCTGCCCAATCCCCCGCTGCGACGCAATGTGTTGTCCAGGACGCGGACCCGCTTTAGTGGCGACTTGGACGCCTTCAGCTGGCTGTTGGCCAGCAGCTGTGCGGTAGACGGCGACGGGCGTATCGAATTCAGAGAGCTCATGAGGCTGCGCTTGGCGTTGGGAGTCCGATACCCCGAAGAGCTGGCGGCTGCTGATGGATTCAGTCGCTTGTGCAGATTCCCAGTGCTCTTGGTCATATTGGGAGTGATCAGCTGGATTGTTGGGGTCTTGCGCAACGACATTGTCGAGGTCGACATTGAGGACATGTTCTTCAAAGTTCGGGGCGTGCGAGGGGCCGTTGAACCGGCAGTCGGCGGTGGCATCATCAATTTGCTGCTGCTGCCCGTCCTCGTGGTGGGCGGGGCCTTCTTGCGGGCCGAGCTCTGCTTGGCCTGCCGATAGTTCTCCCATTCGCCAGCCATCAGCTCCAGTATGTTCTTGCCATAAACCAGAAACGGGCCATGCGATTGCACCTCATAGGCGTGCACCAGTTCAGTGATCTGCTGCTCAATCTTGGGCAGCTTCGAGGTGATGGCCTTGCGTTCCTTTTCCTCTTTAAGGAACTGGCCGCCACGATTGTTGAAACGATTCGGCTCGTTGGCCTTTGGACCAAAGTTCTGCACGGCTCTCGTACAGATCGAAAATCTCCTTGTTGCACGTGTAGAAGCTCTTCAGATCATCCAGCTCCAGCTCGTGCAGCTCCAACAGGTCTTCGTTGTAATACTTATTGTAGTAGTTGGAGAAACGCTTGCGCTCCTGCTGGCTCTTGAGCGTTAGATCCCACCACTTGCTTATCTCGACGCGCAGCTGCTCGATGAACGTCTTGAGGTTCTGGCTGCGCAGTGCCTGGCAGCGCTGCAGCTCCGAATGGAGGATGTCATAGGTGCGCTGCGTATTCTCGGTGCACTCGCGCACTCGTCGCATGGCGCTCTCGTCCGTCTCCTGGAGGCGATCCCACAGCACGTAGATCTTCTCGCGCATGTCATGGATTTTTGGAGCGCAGCTCCTGGATCTGCTCGGTATAACTGTTGCGCATCTGCCGCAGCCGCTCTAGTGTCTCTGGTGTTAGATTGTGGCTCAGATCGTTCAGTAGGCGATCCTCTGCATCGGTCTGGGGCATCAGCTCGAGCATCTTCATGTCATGCTTGATGGCCTTGCGCAGCTGGTCCAGCTCCGTCTGGCGCACTGCGCGCTGAGAGCGCAGGTTGTCGAGATGGTCGCGAAAGCCGTCCATCTCATCGGGCAGGGGCAGCGGGTCCGCCAGTAGAGGGAGCGGCAGTGCGCCAGCTCTTCGCAGAGCTGCTTCTGCTGGAGCAGCAGCTCCCCGATCTCCGCCCGACGTTTCGAGACCTCCTCGCGCAGATGCTCAATGCTTTTGTCCAGCTTCAGCTGCAATGTGATCAGTGGCACATCGTCGGGCCTCTGACCAATGTCCACCGTCTCATGGAGGAGTCGGGTGAGGTCGCTGGCCTCGGCTCGGAGTGCGGCTATGTCATCCAGGATGGCCGCCTGCTTCTCCCGCGACTCGGTCAGCAGATCCGTATAGAAATTATACGCGTGCGCCTTGAGTTTGTGCAGAAAGTCCTCGCATGTCTTCGGCTCGAACATGATGGACCACATTGAATGGAGCTGCTTGCTCACATAGGTCAAATTATTGAAGTGCTAACACAAGAATCGCAGCAAAAGAAAATGATCAGACAAAGCAAAGAGAATGTCGATCGATCAATTAATGCACTTTATATGTGTGTGCATACGCACGCATACTGTCGTATTCTGCTCGAACGAAGCTGCTCTTGGCGTGTGTAGCTATCACGCTCTCCTTTTTCATTACGCTGCACCGCTGCTATAACGTCTCTGCTATTTCTCGCGGTATGTTCGTTCTTCAGCTAATTACGGATGATCAATGTTGTCACGACACGGTCACCCTAGATTTCTCGATTCCTGGATCGTATTCACATCTTCTGCACAATTTTAGCTGACATAAATTTCCACTTTAATTCCTAGGCGTTGTCGATTCCGCATCAAGGATGTTGAGTTTGCATCTCGCAAGATACCGATTAGAGGGCATTCAAAAGTCGATACAGATCGTCGTACAGACGAAACGCTGGTAATTCGAAGCGGCCAAAAATAAGACACTGGAGTTTTGCGTGGGGGTTAGGCGTGAGAGCGCCAAGCACGGCAGACCTCCAGTGACCAAGAGATTCTGTAATAGATCGGAATTCAGTGAATGACCAAATTGCTTTCCTCATAATCACCTTCTTTTTCTCTACGTAGCACTTGCACTTTCACCACACATATAGCTTGATCTTGCTTTTAGTCGATCTCCGCCGACTTCAGTTATGTAATTTGGTAATGTATTATTAATACAGGACACGTGAACTTCATAGATTTGGCACTATTGCACAGGCACAACCGAAGTGTTTTGGGAGAAAAATGAATTGATCCGCGTGTTCACCGTCGCTGTCGGCTTAAGCGGCACCCTTCCATGGAATTCGGTCTCGAGAGACGAAAAAGAACATTCGAGCAATTAAAGCTCCATATTCCGAAGAAAGCTGTATTTAAAGCCTTGGTGTTCGAACTAATCAAGTTGGCGCGTGATTTGAATCTGCTTTATATCTGGGAATTTATTAGGGAATTTACATGCTCGCCAGTCATCTCAAGGATCTCTCCCTTGATGGAGGTTGGGTCAACCATAGCCAATAGGAATGGGTCTTGTATTCGCGAATGGAAGGAATTTATGTGATGTGTGCAGGATTTCGATTGCACAATGTGTTGCTCAAGGAAAATGCCTCCGCACAGATAAGTGACGCCTCTCGTGTTGGCACAAATTGCACAATGAAAATTTTGTGTGCTTGATTTGCCTCATGCCTCAAAGCACAAAACAAGTTGATTCTGATTGACGTGCGGCCAAAAAAACACCTACTTTATATTGCAAATAAGTTCCTTCAAGGTTTTCCAGTTGTAAAGAAAATTTAGGATGAGAAATGTGTTTACTGTTGGGCAAATTGATCAGGGAGGAGCGGAAAGCGTTCTCCGTGGGATGATTGAACTCGATGCTAAAGTTCCGAATGAGTCGAGCGATGCCCAGCTCGAGCTCCATGTCCACGATGCGCTTTCCAACGCACATCCGGGGTCCAAATCCGAAGGGCAAGAACACAAACGGATTCTTCAGCTTCAAGTCATTTGCCGGGCATTGCCCGTTGGAGTCTGTGGCGTTACGAATCCAACGTTCTGGCAGGAACTCAGCAGCCTTGGGGAAGTGCTCCTCGCTTGATAGCAAGCTCAGGGGAACCATCGACACACAGGTACCAGCTGGCACTTGGTATCCGCTCAAAACGCTGTCCCGATTGAGAAATCGGCCATTGCCGATGACCAAAGGATAGATCCGTTGTGACTCTTTGATGCAGGCACGTAGATAGGGAACATTTTTCATCGATGCCTCAGTGAATTCGGAGTCCTTCTCGGGTAGAACCTTCATCACCTCTTCTCGGAGTACGGCCTGCTTCTCCGGATTCTTGGCAAGGCACAGCAAGGCCGCTGTAAAGGTACTTGAGGTATGGAAAAAAAGGATGTATGAGATAAGGGTAAGTATGAGAACAACAGACTACGTACGGTATCCACTCCGGCCATTAGCATGTCCATGGCCATAACCGTCGCTACCTTTTTGTCGATCTTGAGCAGCTTTTCCAGTACACTCTGCTCGCTCTCAGGGCGGACAACACCCTCCTTGGCCTCTTTCTCTAGACGCTCTATAGCTTCGTCTACATACGCTGAAGTTATTTCTTGAACGCCATCTAGGGACTTCATTAGCTTTCATTAGCTTGGGTGTTTTAACGTAACGCCAGATGGAGGGCTTCATCTCCAGATCGGCTGTTAATTCAAAAAAATCGTCCAGGTACTTGAAAAGTAACACAGCCTGGTCGTTATCGCCCGACTCTTTGAGCAGTCCCAACTGCTTGTCCAGAGCCACCACAGAGACTGACTCGAGGGTCCACCGATTTATAACGTTTAAGAAATCATCTGGAGCTTCCTGGGTATCGATATCACGGAGTGCTTTAATACTGTGAAGGGGGGAGAACATACTTGAGCGTAAACAGGGATTTATTATCAGTCATACGCACCGTTGCACAAACTCCTGGTTCACTTGGGACATCTTCTTATAGTAAAGCCGCACGTTCTTCGGCTGCATTAGGACAGGATTTACAGCCGATCGAAAGTCGCTCCAGGTTTTTCCTTGTGTGGGTAAAGCTCCCTCCACTCCCTGGAAGAAATCCTTTCTATGAGTCTTCCGATGATAGCGAAGAGTATCGCTGCCAGGCCGATGCGGCCACACTCCTTCGTTCCGGAACACGACCTCAAAGTCCTTGGGATTGTGAGTCATCAGGTATGACGTACCTCCCATCATACCTGGTAAATATAATATGTTTCCATAGTCGTCTTGCAAAGCTTTGAACAATTTCACAATGTCCAGTTTGCTATATTTTCCTCCAGGCATAAAATTCCGAACAGTAGACAGAAAAGTTGTACTAGGAATCTGATCAAAGGGACGAGCTTGTAGCCACTCTGCATCATTTCTGGGCTCTGCTACAGCTGCTGTGGTCTGCCAACGCTACAAGAGATTTAAAAACGTATATCACTGTGATATCGGATCTATATGTATACTATATATTTACCAGCGGACTGCTGACAGAGAGGGCTGCTTTTTGCGCCTGAATTATAGATAGACCGCTGCGCACTTTCAACATTTTGCTTGTTAGGAACTTAATTCATTCACTGCCAGAGCTATACTGCTAAATCATTCCATTAGCTAGCTATTTGAAAGGCCTGCGAGAGCTTTGTTGCAAAAAGAGCTGACCGATAACAGAGCACAAACAGAACAAGAGAGAGAGAGAGTGCCAAAACACGTTCGCGGGAGCGTGCGAATGCCAAAACAGAAATAATTGTAAACATTTGCCATATTTTTTTAATATAGACTGCTATTTGATCGACTATGTTATACCTTCTACGGAATATTTAGGAATATAGTATTATGATTGATCTGACTCTCAATGAAATGAAACAAATAAATCGCCATAATTATGGCATCAGATTTTTTGGCCAAATTTAATTTATTGGGCATGGAATGGTCGGTAGACTGCCGAAAGTTTTGGGCCTGATAATAATATAAACAAGCTAATCTTTAGCGCTTTTTATATTTTATTATACCCGATACTCAAAATGAGTATTGGGGTATATTAGATTTGTGGTAAAAGTGGATGTGTGTAACGTCCAGAAGGAATCGTTTCCGACCCCATAAAGTATATATATTCTTGATCAGCATCAATAGCCGAGTCGATTGAGCCCTGTCTGTCTGTCCGTCTGTCCGTCCGTCCGTCCGTCCGTCCGTCCGTCCGTCCCTTCAGCGCCTAGTGCTCAAAGACTATAAGAGCTAGAGCAACGATGTTTTGATCCAGACTTCTGTGATATGTCACTGCTACAAAAATATTTCAAAACTTCGCCCCGCCCACTTCCGCCCCCACAAAGGACGAAAATCTGTGGCATCCACATTTTTAAAGATACGATAAAACCAAAAACGCAGAATCGTAGGGATGACTATATGTTCTAGAGTGTAAAATCTCAACCAGATCGTATAATTATTATAGCCAGAATCAAGAAAACAATTTCATTCTTTCTCGCTCTGTCTCTCTCTAACACACAGGTTTCAGGGTCGGCTTTGCAATTGCAAAATATGAGTTCAAGGATCTCAGAACCTATAAAAGCCAGAGCAACCAAATTTGGTATCCACACTCCTGTGATATCGGACCTTGACCGTTTCGTGTCCAAATTTCGCCACACCCCCTTCCGCCCCCGCAAAGGACGAAAATCTGGGGCATCCACAAATCTCAGAGACTATTAAGGCTAGAGTAACCAAATTTGGTATCCGCACTTCTGTTAGATCTCACTATAAAACGTATATCTCAGAATTTTGCCCCACCCCCTTCCGCCCCCACAAAGACGAAAATCTGTTGCATCCACAATATTGCACATTCGAGAAAACTAATAAAAACGCAGAATCATAGATAATGACCATATCTATCAGATTGCTGAATCTGGATCAGATCAGATCATTTTTATAGCCAAAAGAACAAATCAATTTGCACTGGCTACGCAGCGCCCGACGTCACGCTCAGACTGATTTTCTGTCTCTCTCGCACGCACTCTTTGTCGTGTCGTTTATATTAGCGGCGTCTGCCGAGGAGAGCCATACTGACTTAGTATCGGGTATAACTGTAGAGTTGCGGTGTTCGCAGCAACTCACAACGTTCCCCCTCGTTTTTTTTTTTGGTTCGGTTGTCCTTCTTGAAGGTAATTTAATTTTTATTGGGCCAACATCGAAAATAAATGAAACAGAGATAAACAGATAAAGGTACAAAAAATGAAATCAAACATAAAACGCAAATAAAAATTCCAATAATCTCATCGTGGATTCGGCCACATGCGACTTTCACGTGGCGATGGGAGCTTCAATTGATTGCCAAATCGAGGCCTCTCCTCCTGATTGACCGCCTGCTTTGACGGTGTGTTGGCGGCCGACGCCACCGAATTGTGGTTTACGAGGACATGGCGAATTCGTGGCACAGCCACGCGATTGCGCTGATGCTGAGCCCCGCCGACGGGCAGCACTGAGGAGCGACTCGTGGGCACCAATTCTTCATAGGAGATCCCGGCTTCGCGGTCATTTTCAGTGGTCTCATCGGTCATATACTCGGAATCGCTGGGCGATCTTGTATCCGGCACCGCTGATTTTGTGCGTGGCTTCTTGTTCGAGCGTGTGCCAATGCTGCGTCTGCCCAATCCCCCGCTGCGACGCAATGTGTTGTCCAGGACGCGGACCCGCTTTAGTGGCGACTTGGACGCCTTCAGCTGGCTGTTGGCCAGCCGCTGTGCGGTAGACGGCGACGGGCGTATCGAATTCAGAGAGCTCATGAGGCTGCGCTTGGCGTTGGGAGTCCGATACCCCGAAGAGCTGGCGGCTGCTGATGGATTCAGTCGCTTGTGCAGATTCCCAGTGCTCTTGGTCATATTGGGAGTGATCAGCTGGATTGTTGGGGTCTTGCGCAACGACATTGTCGAGGTCGACATTGAGGACATGTTCTTCAAAGTTCGGGGCGTGCGAGGGGCCGTTGAACCGGCAGTCGGCGGTGGCATCATCAATTTGCTGCTGCTGCCCGTCCTCCTGGTGGGCGGGCCTTCTTGCGGGCCGAGCTCTGCTTGGCCTGCCGATAGTTCTCCCATTCGCCAGCCATCAGCTCCAGTATGTTCTCGCCATAAACCAGAAACGGGCCATGCGATTGCACCTCATAGGCGTGCACCAGTTCAGTGATCTGCTGCTCAATCTTGGGCAGCTTCGAGGTGATGGCCTTGCGTTCCTTTTCCTCTTTAAGGAACTGGCCGCCACGATTGTTGAAACGATTCGGCTCGTTGGCCTTTGCGTCTAGAGCCTGCATGCGGGACCAAAGTTCTGCACGGCTCTCGTACAGATCGAAAATCTCCTTGTTGCACGTGTAGAAGCTCTTCAGATCATCCAGCTCCAGCTCGTGCAGCTCCAACAGGTCTTCGTTGTAATACTTATTGTAGTAGTTGGAGAAACGCTTGCGCTCCTGCTGGCTCTTGAGCGTTAGATCCCACCACTTGCTTATCTCGACGCGCAGCTGCTCGATGAACGTCTTGGGGTTCTGGCTGCGCAGTGCCTGGCAGCGCTGCAGCTCCGAATGGAGGATGTCATAGGTGCGCTGCGTATTCTCGGTGCACTCGCGCACTCGTCGCATGGCGCTCTCGTCCGTCTCCTGGAGGCGATCCCACAGCACGTAGATCTTCTCGCGCATGTCATGGATTTTGGAGCGCAGCTCCTGGATCTGCTCGGCATAACTGTTGCGCATCTGCCGCAGCCGCTCTAGTGTCTCTGTGTTAGATTGTGGTCAGATCGTTCTAGCTCCTCTCTCTCCTCCTCGAGCATCTCATACTTGATTCGCTGCAGCTCGCGCATCGCTACGCAGTCAGCTGCAGGTCTCTGGCATGACGCCTGATCTGCTCGTCTTCCATCTCCGCTTTTTTCTTGATTGTGCTCAGATCGTTCAGTAGGCGATCCTCTGCATCGTCTGGGGCATCAGCTCGAGCATCTTCATGTCATGCTTGATGGCCTTGCGCAGCTGGTCCAGCTCCGTCTGGCGCACTGCGCGCTGAGAGCGCAGGTTGTCGAGATGGTCGCGAAAGCCGTCCATCTCATCGGGCAGGGGCAGCGGGTCCGCCAGTAGAGGGAGCGGCAGTGCGCCCAGCTCTTCGCAGAGCTGCTCCTGCTGGAGCAGCAGCTCCCCGATCTCCGCCCGACGTTTCGAGAGCTCCTCGCGCAGATGCTCAATGCTTTTGTCCAGCTTCAGCTGCAATGTGATCAGTGGCACATCGTCGGGCCTCTGACCAATGTCCACCGTCTCATGGAGGACTCGGGTGAGGTCGCTGGCCTCGGCTCGGAGTGCGGCTATGTCATCCAGGATGGCCGCCTGCTTCTCCCGCGACTCGGTCAGCAGATCCGTATAGAAATTATCCGCGTGCGCCTTGAGTTTGTGCAGAAAGTCCTCGCATGTCTTCGGCTCGAACATGAGGGACCACATTAAATGGAGCTGCTCCACATGCTCGCCAGTCATCTCAAGGATCTCTCCCTTGATGGAGGTTGGGTCAACCATAGCCAATAGGAATGGGTCTTGTATTCGCGAATGGAAGGAATTTATGTGATGTGTGCAGGATTTCGATTGCACAATGTGTTGCTCAAGGAAAATGCCTCCGCACAGATAAGTGACGCCTCTCGTGTTGGCACAAATTGCACAATGAAAATTTTGTGTGCTTGATTTGCCTCATGCCTCAAAGCACAAAACAAGTTGATTCTGATTGACGTGCGGCCAAAAAAACACCTACTTTATATTGCAAATAAGTTCCTTCAAGGTTTTCCAGTTGTAAAGATAATTTAGGATGAGAAATGTGTTTACTGTTGGGCAAATTGATCAGGGAGGAGCGGAAAGCGTTCTCCGTGGGATGATTGAACTCGATGCTAAAGTTCCGAATGAGTCGAGCGATGCCCAGCTCGAGCTCCATGTCCACGATGCGCTTTCCAACGCACATCCGGGGTCCAAATCCGAAGGGCAAGAACACAAACGGATTCTTCAGCTTCAAGTCATTTGCCGGGCATTGCCCGTTGGAGTCTGTGGCGTTACGAATCCAACGCTCTGGCAGGAACTCAGCAGCCTTGGGGAAGTGCTCCTCGCTTGATAGCAAGCTCAGGGGAACCATCGACACACAGGTACCAGCTGGCACTTGGTATCCGCTCAAAACGCTGTCCCGATTGAGAAATCGGCCATTGCCGATGACCAAAGGATAGATCCGTTGTGACTCTTTGATGCAGGCACGTAGATAGGGAACGTTCTTCATCGATGCCTCAGTGAATTCGGAGTCCTTCTCGGGTAGAACCTTCATCACCTCTTCTCGGAGTACGGCCTGCTTCTCCGGATTCTTGGCAAGGCACAGCAAGGCCGCTGTAAAGGTACTTGAGGTCTGGAAAAAAAGGATGTATGAGATAAGGGTAAGTATGAGAACAACAGACTATCACGGTATCCACTCCGGCCATTAGCATGTCCATGGCCATAACCGTCGCCACCTTTTTGTCGATCTTGAGCAGCTTTCCAGTACACTCTGCTCGCTCTCAGGGCGGACAACACCCTCCTTGGCCTCTTTCTCTAGACGCTCTATAGCTTCGTCTACATACGCTGAAGTTATTTCTTGAACGCCATCTAGGGACTTCATTAGCTTCATTAGCTTGGGTGTTTTAACGTAACTCCAGATGGAGGGCTTCATCTCCAGATCGGCTGTTAATTCAAAAAAATCGTCCAGGTAGTTGAAAAGTAACACAGCCTGGTCGTTATCGCCCGACTCTTTGAGCAGTCCCAACTGCTTGTCCAGAGCCACCACAGAGACTGACTCGAGGGTCCACCGATTTATAACGCTTAAGAAATCATCTGGAGCCTCCTGGGTATCGATATCACGGAGTGCTTTAATACTGTGAACATACTTGAGCGTAAACAGGGATTTATTATCAGTCATACGCACCGTTGCACAAACTCCTGGTTCACTTGGGACATCTTCTTATAGTAAAGCCGCACGTTCTTCGGCTGCATTAGGACAGGATTTACAGCCGATCGAAAGTCGCTCCAGGCTTTTCCTTGTGTGGGTAAAGCTCCCTCCACTCCCTGGAAGAAATCCTTTCTATGAGTCTTCCGATGATAGCGAAGAGTATCGCTGCCAGGCCGATGCGGCCACACTCCTTCGTTCCGGAACACGACCTCAAAGTCCTTGGGATTGTGAGTCATCAGGTATGACGTACCTCCCATCATACCTGGTAAATATAATATGTTTCCATAGTCGTCTTGCAAAGCTTTGAACAATTTCACAATGTCCAGTTTGCTATATTTTCCTCCAGGCATAAAATTCCGAACAGTAGACAGAAAAGTTGTACTAGGAATCTGATCAAAGGGACGAGCTTGTAGCCACTCTGCATCATTTCTGGGCTCTGCTACAGCTGCTGTGGTCTGCCAACGCTACAAGAGATTTAAAAACGTATATCACTGTGATATCGGATCTATATGTATACTATATATTTACCAGCGGACTGCTGACAGAGAGGGCTGCTTTTTGCGCCTGAATTATAGATAGACCGCTGCGCACTTTCAACATTTTGCTTCTTAGGAACTTAATTCATTCACTGCCAGAGCTATACTGCTAAATCATTCCATTAGCTAGCTATTTGAAAGGCCTGCGAGAGCTTTGTTGCAAAAAGAGCTGACCGATAACAGAGCACAAACAGAACAAGAGAGAGAGAGAGTGCCAAAACACGTTCGCGGGAGCGTGCGAATGCCAAACAGAAATAATTGTAAACATTTGTCATATTTTTTTAATATAGACTGCTATTTGATCGACTATGTTATACCTTCTAAGGAATATTTAGGAATATAGTATTATGATTGATCTGACTCTCAATGAAATGAAACAAATAAATCGCCATAATTATGGCATCAGATTTTTTGGCCAAATTTAATTTATTGGGCATGAAATGGTCGGTAGACTGCCGAAAGTTTTGGGCCTAATAATAATTTAAACAAGCTAATCTTTAGCGCTTTTTTATATCTTGTTATTTTTTTTTTTGGTTCGGTTGTCCTTCTTGAAGGTAATTTAATTTTTATTGGGCCAACATCGAAAATAAATGAAACAGAGATAAACAGATAAAGGTACAAAAAGTGAAATCAAACATAAAACGCAAATAAAAATTCCAATATTCTCATCGTGGATTCGGCCACATGCGACTTTCACGTGGCGATGGGAGCTTCAATTGATTGCCAAATCGAGGCCTCTCCTCCTGATTGACCGCCTGCTTTGACGGTGTGTTGGCGGCCGACGCCACCGAATTGTGGTTTACGAGGACATGGCGAATTCGTGGCATAGCCACGCGATTGCGCTGATGCTGAGCCCCGCCGACGGGCAGCACTGAGGAGCGACTCGGGGCACCAATTCTTCATAGGAGATCCCGGCTTCGCGGTCATTTTCAGTGGTCTCATCGGTCATATACTCGGAATCGCTGGGCGATCTTGTATCCGGCACCGCTGATTTTGTGCGTGGCTTCTTGTTCGAGCGTGTGCCAATGCTGCGTCTGCCCAATCCCCCGCTGCAACGCAATGTGTTGTCCAGGACGCGGACCCGCTTTAGTGGCGACTTGGACGCCTTCAGCTGGCTGTTGGCCAGCCGCTGTGCGGTAGACGGCGACGGGCGTATCGAATTCAGAGAGCTCATGAGGCTGCGCTTGGCGTTGGGAGTCCGATACCCCGAAGAGCTGGCGGCTGCTCATGGATTCAGTCGCTTGTGCAGATTCCCAGTGCTCTTGGTCATATTGGGAGTGATCAGCTGGATTGTTGGGGTCTTGCGCAACGACATTGTCGAGGTCGACATTGAGGACATGTTCTTCAAAGTTCGGGGCGTGCGAGGGGCCGTTGAACCGGCAGTCGGCGGTGGCATCATCAATTTGCTGCTGCTGCCCGTCCTCGTGGTGGGCGGGGCCTTCTTGCGGGCCGAGCTCTGCTTGGCCTGCCGATAGTTCTCCCATTCGCCAGCCATCAGCTCCAGTATGTTCTCGCCATAAACCAGAAACGGGCCATGCGATTGCACCGCATAGGCGTGCACCAGTTCAGTGATCTGCTGCTCAATCTTGGGCAGCTTCGAGGTGATGGCCTTGCGTTCCTTTTCCTCTTTAAGGAACTGGCCGCCACGATTGTTGAAACGATTCGGCTCGTTGGCCTTTGCCTCTAGAGCCTGCATGCGGGACCAAAGTTCTGAACGGCTCTCGTACAGATCGAAAATCTCCTTGTTGCACGTGTAGAAGCTCTTCAGATCATCCAGCTCCAGCTCGTGCAGCTCCAACAGGTCTTCGTTGTAATACTTATTGTAGTAGTTGGAGAAACGCTTGCGCTCCTGCTGGCTCTTGAGCGTTAGATCCCACCACTTGCTTATCTCGACGCGCAGCTGCTCGATGAACGTCTTGAGGTTCTGGCTGCGCAGTGCCTGGCAGCGCTGCAGCTCCGAATGGAGGATGTCATAGGTGCGCTGCGTATTCTCGGTGCACTCGCGCACTCGTCGCATGGCGCTCTCGTCCGTCTCCTGGAGGCGATCCCACAGCACGTAGATCTTCTCGCGCATGTCATGGATTTTGGAGCGCAGCTCCTGGATCTGCTCGGCATAACTGTTGCGCATCTGCCGCAGCCGCTCTAGTGTCTCTCGTGTTAGATTGTGGCTCAGATCGTTCAGTAGGCGATCCTCTGCATCGGTCTGGGGCATCAGCTCGAGCATCTTCATGTCATGCTTGATGGCCTTGCGCAGCTGGTCCAGCTCCGTCTGGCGCACTGCGCGCTGAGAGCGCAGGTTGTCGAGATGGTCGCGAAAGCCAGTGCCAGTGCGCCCAGCTCTTCGCAGAGCTGCTCCTGCTGGAGCAGCAGCTCCCCGATCTCCGCCCGACGTTTCGAGAGCTCCTCGCGCAGATGCTCAATGCTTTTGTCCAGCTACAGCTGCAATATGATCATTGGCACATCGTCGGGCCTCTGACCAATGTCCACCGTCTCATGGAGGGGTCGGGTGAGGTCGCTGGCCTCGGCTCGGAGTGCGTCTATGTCATCCAGGATGGCCGCCTGCTTCTCCCGCGACTCGGTCAGCAGATCCGTATAGAAATTATCCGCGTGCGCCTTGAGTTTGTGCAGAAAGTCCTCGCATGTCTTCGGCTCGAACATGAGGGACCACATTGAATGGAGCTGCTCCACATGCTCGCCAGTCATCTCAAGGATCTCTCCCTTGATGGAGGTTGGGTCAACCATAGCCAATAGGAATGGGTCTTGCATTCGCGAATGGAAGGAATTTATGTGATGTGTGCAGGATTTCGATTGCACAATGTGTTGCTCAAGGAAAATGCCTCCGCACAGATAAGTGACGCCTCTCGTGTTGGCACAAATTGCACAATGAAAATTTTGTGTGCTTGATTTGCCTCATGCCTCAAAGCACAAAACAAGTTGATTCTGATTGACGTGCGGCCAAAAAAACACCTACTTTATATTGCAAATAAGTTCCTTCAAGGTTTTCCAGTTGTAAAGATAATTTAGGATGAGAAATGTGTTTACTGTTGGGCAAATTGATCAGGGAGGAGCGGAAAGCGTTCTCCGTGGGATGATTGAACTCGATGCTAAAGTTCCGAATGAGTCGAGCGATGCCCAGCTCGAGCTCCATGTCCACGATGCGCTTTCCAACGCACATCCGGGGTCCAAATCCGAAGGGCAAGAACACAAACGGATTCTTCAGCTTCAAGTCATTTGCCGGGCATTGCCCGTTGGAGTCTGTGGCGTTACGAATCCAACGTTCTGGCAGGAACTCAGCAGCCTTGGGGAAGTGCTCCTCGCTTGATAGCAAGCTCAGGGGAACCATCGACACACAGGTACCAGCTGGCACTTGGTATCCGCTCAAAACGCTGTCCCGATTGAGAAATCGGCCATTGCCGATGACCAAAGGATAGATCCGTTGTGACTCTTTGATGCAGGCACGTAGATAGGGAACGTTCTTCATCGATGCCTCAGTGAATTCGGAGTCCTTCTCGGGTAGAACCTTCATCACCTCTTCTCGGACTACGGCCTGCTTCTCCGGATTCTTGGCAAGGCACAGCAAGGCCGCTGTAAAGGTACTTGAGGTCTGGAAAAAAAGGATGTATGAGATAAGGGTAAGTATGAGAACAACAGACTACGTACGGTATCCACTCAGGCCATTAGCATGTCCATGGCCATAACCGTTGCCACCTTTTTGTCGATCTTGAGCAGCTTTTCCAGTACACTCTGCTCGCTCTCAGGGCGGACAACACCCTCCTTGGCCTCTTTCTCTAGACGCTCTATAGCTTCGTCTACATACGCTGAAGTTATTTCTTGAACGCCATCTAGGGACTTCATTAGCTTCATTAGCTTGGGTGTTTTAACGTAACGCCAGATGGAGGGCTTCATCTCCAGATCGGCTGTTAATTCAAAAAAATCGTCCAGGTACTTGAAAAGTAACACAGCCTGGTCGTTATCGCCCGACTCTTTGAGCAGTCCCAACTGCTTGTCCAGAGCCACCACAGAGACTGACTCGAGGGTCCACCGATTTATAACGTTTAAGAAATCATCTGGAGCTTCCTGGGTATCGATATCACGGAGTGCTTTAATACTGTGAAGGGGGGAGAACATACTTGAGCGTAAACAGGGATTTATTATCAGTCATACGCACCGTTGCACAAACTCCTGGTTCACTTGGGACATCTTCTTATAGTAAAGCCGCACGTTCTTCGGCTGCATTAGGACAGGATTTACAGCCGATCGAAAGTCGCTCCAGGTTTTTCCTTGTGTGGGTAAAGCTCCCTCCACTCCCTGGAAGAAATCCTTTCTATGAGTCTTCCGATGATAGCGAAGAGTATCGCTGCCAGGCCGATGCGGCCACACTCCTTCGTTCCGGAACACGACCTCGAAGTCCTTGGGATTGTGAGTCATCAGGTATGATGTACCTCCCATCATACCTGGTAAATATAATATGTTTCCATAGTCGTCTTGCAAGGCTTTGAACAATTTCACAATGTCCAGTTTGCTATATTTTCCTCCAGGCATAAAATTCCAAACAGTAGACAGAAAAGTTGTACTAGCATCATTTCTGGGCTCTGCTACAGCTGCTGTGGTCTGCCAACGCTACAAGAGATTTAAAAACGTATATCACTGTCATATCGGATCTATATGTATACTATATATTTACCAGCGGACTGCTGACAGAGAGGGCTGCTTTTTGCGCCTGAATTATAGATAGACCGCTGCGCACTTTCAACATTTTGCTTGTTAGGAACTTAATTCATTCACTGCCAGAGCTATACTGCTAAATCATTCCATTAGCTAGCTATTTGAAAGGCCTGCGAGAGCTTTGTTGCAAAAAGAGCTGACCGATAACAGAGCACAAACAGAACAAGAGAGAGAGAGAGTGCCAAAACACGTTCGCGGGAGCGTGAGAATGGCAAACAGAAAGAAATGTAAACATTTGCCATATTTTTTTAATATAGACTGCTATTTGATCGACTATGTTATACCTTCTACGGAATATTTAGGAATATAGTATTATGATTGCTCTGACTCTCAATGAAATGAAACAAATAAATCGCCATAATTATGGCATCAGATTTTTTGGCCAAATTTAATTTATTGGGCATGGAATGATCGGTAGACTGCCGAAAGTTTTGGGCCTGATAATAATATAAACAAGCTAATCTTAAGCGCTTTTTTATATCTTGTTATTATACCCGATACTCAAAATAAGTATTGGGGTATATTAGATTTGTGGTAAAAGTGGATGTGTGTAACGTCCAGAAGGAATCGTTTCCGACCCCATAAAGTATATATATTCTTGATCAGCATCAATAGCCGAGTCGATTGAGCCATGTCTGTCTGTCCGTCTGTCCGTCTGTCCGTCCGTCCGTCTGTCCGTCTGTCCGTCCGTCCGTCTGTCCGTCCCCTTCAGCGCCTAGTGCTCAAAGACTATAAGAGCTAGAGCAACGATATTTTGTATCCAGACTTCTGTGATATGTCACTGCTACAAAAATATTTCAAAACCCCACAAAGGACGAAAATCTTTGGCATCCACATTTTTAAAGATACGATAAAACCAAAAACGCAGAATCGTAGAGGATGACTATATGTTTTAGAATGTAAGATCTCAACCAGATCGTATAATTATTATAGCCAGAATCAAGAAAACAAGTTCATTCTTACTCGCTCTGTCTCTCTCTAACACACAGGTTTCATGGTCGGTTTTGCCAATTTCAATATATGAGTTCAAAGATTTTAGAACCTATAAGAGCCAGAGCAACCAAATTTGGTATCCACACTCCTGTGATATCGGACCTTGACCGTTTTGTGTCAAAATTTCGCCACACCCCCTTCCGCCCCCGCAAAGGACGAAAATCTGGGCATCCACAAATCTCAGAGACTATTAAGGCTAGAGTAACCAAATTTGGTATCCGCACTTCTGTTAGATCTCACTATAAAACGTATATCTCGGAATTTCGCCCCACCCCCTTCCGCCCCCACAAAGGACGAAAATCTGTTGCATCCTCAATATTGCACATTCGAGAAAACTAAAAACGCAGAATCATAGATAACGACCATATCTATCAGATTGCTGAATCTGGACCAGATCAGATAATTTTTATAGCCAAAAGGAACAAATCCATTTGCACTGGCTACGCAGCGCCCGACGTTACGCTCAGACTGATTTTCTGTCTCTCTCGCACGCACTCTTTGTCGTGTCGTTTAATATTAGCGGCTTCTGCCGGAGGAGAGCCATACTGACTTAGTATCGGGTATAACTGTAGAGTTGCGGTGTCGATCTCACAGCGCAGCAACTCACAACGTTCCCCCTCGTTTTTTTTGGTTCGGTTGTCCTTCTTGAAGGTAATTTAATTTTTATTGGGCCAACATCGAAAATAAATGAAACAGAGATAAACAGATAAAGGTACAAAAAATCAAATCAAACATAAAACGCAAATAAAAATTCCAATAATCTCATCGTGGATTCGGCCACATGCGACTTTCACGTGGCGATGGGAGCTTCAATTGATTGCCAAATCGAGGCCTCTCCTCCTGATTGACCGCCTGCTTTAACGGTGTGTTGGCGGCCGACGCCACCGAATTGTGGTTTACGAGCACATGGCGAATTCGCGGCACAGCCACGCGATTGCGCTGATGCTGAGCCCCGCCGACGGGCAGCACTGGGGAGCGATTCGAGCGTGTGCCAATGCTGCGTCTGCCCAATCCCCCGCTGCGACGCAATGTGTTGTCCAGGACGCGGACCCGCTTTAGTGGCGACTTGGACGCCTTCAGCTGGCTGTTGGCCAGCCGCTGTGCGGTAGACGGCGACGGGCGTATCGAATTCAGAGAGCTCATGAGGCTGCGCTTGGCGTTGGGAGTCCGATACCCCGAAGAGCTGGCGGCTGCTGATGGATTCAGTCGCTTGTGCAGATTCCCAGTGCTCTTGGTCATATTTGTAGTGGCCAGTTGTGACTCTCAAACTCCAGAGAACAGCTTGGGAAGTACGACCCTCGCGTTTAACATTAACTCTGCTCTTTACAAAAACAAGATAAGAGATCAATTACAAGAGAGCAGTAGTTAAAGCTTCTATTGAAGAGCTTAAGGTCTAATTTAGAGAAGCAGCGTGGATCTGTGGGAGTTATGTTTTAAAGCTTTACTAGAAATCATACGATTACTCCGTTAGTCGTGGAAGCTATGTGTAAGCTTTGCTTAGCATCGTACGATTACTCCGTTATCTAGGGAAGAAAGGTGTAAGCTTTGTCTAAAATCGTACGATTACCCCGTTGGTTGTGGAAGGTAAAGTTCCGATCGTAAGGGCTAATGCAAGTAATAGAACTTCTGGCTAGATCATTGCTATAGTGAAGCTGTGCGAATTCGGATGTGTCTTTTTATACAAATATATAGATCCAAGTGAATTTGAAAACGTTGTGCAATCAAACACGTGCCAAGTAAATTGAAGTTCTGGTGGACTACATTATTCCTTTTGGATTAAGAAAAAATAAAAGGTATTTGGACCTTACAATAGTGACACAGCTTTAACAGTCTCGTATCATAGGGCTGGAAATCTTACTACGTTCGACACTGGGAAAGAAAAACCAATTGACCCCCCCTCCAAGAACGAGGTCGTCAAAGTCCATCGATTTCTTAGTAGATCTGGGAAAGACCTCGGATTTCCCAGGAACCAGCATCTACATAAACCAACGAGCCGTCCGAAGATATACTAGAGTGAAACCCGAAGTTATGTGGAGGCATACTTGAGCTGAAGTACATTTTGGAGTAAGACGAGAAGAATGGTTTTCTTGCGAATTCGGAGAAACTAATATTCCGCGCTCGTCACCCTTCTCGCTTATGAATTAAGCGCGCGGCTAAGGCTTTCGCATGTAGTTCTTCGCAGTGTGTGGAGTGGTTCTCAAACTGTGAAAATAAAACATCATTCTGCGGCGATCCACACTGCCGTTTAATAGTCGTCGTGTGAAAATGTACCAAAGTATTAGTTTTGAGTCTCGTCATGAGATTTTCCATTTATTAAAGATTAGGCTACGCACTAACTATTTTTGTATTGTATAGATTTAAAAAGAAAAAAAAAACAAATAATGTATATAATTACCCATAATTAGAAATTAGCGCAAATGAAAACCACATTTTTTTTAAGATCAGCCGTTGAGTGGCAAATCGTCGTCGTACGGGTATGGAAATGTAAAGAAAATCGGTGTTTCATCCGAATTAGAAGTGAAGACCTGTATATTCATAATTTTTCTCCCTTCCTC
This sequence comes from Drosophila miranda, assembly GCF_003369915.1. Lineage (NCBI taxonomy): Eukaryota > Metazoa > Arthropoda > Insecta > Diptera > Drosophilidae > Drosophila > Drosophila miranda. Next base: position 22,398,397 of record NW_022881603.1, on the reverse strand, counting down.
AGAATATGTTTCTACGTCGCCCCTTGAGCTCAACGGACACGCCGGATAATTCGTATAAAGTATGAGTGAGTTACGAACTTCCTTAAACGGAATTCTCGAGTATTTTCGAAATGTATATCTGTCTTATAAAACTTCTATTCCGGTATATGGAAACAACCATCTCCGTGCCATAATTTAAAGCGGATCGGCTACTAATTTTTCTTTCACGTTTGCCTTCTAGTTATATAATTATCATATTTTTCTCTTCTTTCCAATTTAATTTCTTTTACGCCATATTCTCTACACATAAGTCCTATATACATATACACATATAACTAGGTATAACTGGATACTATTTCCTCCTTCTTTATTTAATTACTTTATGCTAAGTTTATACTTATCTGGAAAACCATGAAGTCCAAACCCTTAAATTTTGAATTATTAAATAATAATTAGTAGATAATAGTGGAACATTAAACCTTTCGTGTTTGTCCTGAGTAGAGCATGAGGAAGTCCGATGATCAAATAGAGATGCGCTCGATTAGGGTTATGCTGTCGATTAAACGGCATACAAAGGTAGGGAGGGTAGAGAAGGGGTCAAAGTCATCTGAGTTCCCCAAGAGCGACGGAATATAGCCTGACTATTTGTCGGTAGTCGATTAACCAGTTAGTTAAAATTCACATTCTTTTCTTTTTGATTTCTTTTGTAGAGTTCCTTTTGAACATTAAATCAAGTGTACCTAAAACATCTTTGCGAATGTGTTCGTATAGCAGAGAGGAGAGTAGGAAAGATCCCACGACATAGAGCATAGCTAAAGGTACACGTTCCGAAATCCTGCTATACTACTAGTTTCTGACCGTCAAAAAAAGTATGTACAACCTCCATCCGTACATACAATCTCACACCTCTACGAATATGAATTTCTGGCACATTACATAGATTGGCGCCCAACGTGGGGCCAGAGTACGAGTTACTACTGGTTAAAACCCCCAAAAACTTTGCTCGCTGCAATTTTAAATTCCACATTAAAATTAATACTTTCCGTCCAACTACTGTAACGGAGGATATTGATGGAATTTTGGGTTTAAGATTCTGAGTTTCGGAATACCTAACCAAATAGAATCCGGCAGGTAGCAAGGGATGGAAACTGATATTTTTTTTTGTTACCAGAATTAATTTGCGAATATACGACAGCTATTCACAAAGGCGGATAGGTCGGCCAAATTATAATAGGATAACCCCAAAAGAGTTTATGAGGGAAGAGTATCGATGGCTTTCGGAAGTCTAATTTTCTAGATATAGATTTGGAAATTAGCCATTGCCAAGGTTACTGACCACATAAACATACCATAGACCAAATTAGATTTCATTGAGGTTATATTCCGGCGACAAGAGAAAGCGTATATCGGACGGAGTCAAGCTCGAAAAGGACAAATATTGGGTATTTAGGAAAATTTTGTAGAATTTATTGAAGCTTTGGTCCTATAATTAGGGATTTCCACATTTAGTGATCAGAACTCGTATTACTGGGTTCCCTTAACATGTCACCAGTACAACGTACCCCAGGGGGCAAGGCGTCGGGTGACGTGGACGCCCAGATCTGTGGTATATGTCAAGAAGCCATAAGAAGAAGTCAACTAATATGTACTGCATCTTGTGGGCACAGGTATCATGATACTTGCATGAAAGAATTCGTGAAAAATTACAGAAATTGCCCCGTATGTAGGGCGGAGTTGAATCCGGAGGAACTTTCGTTTGATGAGAATACTCTAGCAGCCGAATTACCACCCGACATGGGTTCGGGTATAGTGCCGTTAGAAGGGGGATCCAACCCGGAGTCAAACGCTTCAGAGAGAGGACTTCAAAAGTCAAGAGGGGCTAGGCCTAAACAGGGACGGGGAACTACATCGCGCAGAGGGATGCATACTAGGTTGCAGTCTCAACAATTTCGGGATAATTCTTTGGGCAGTATCAGCCATAGGTCGGGCGAAGGAGATATGTCGGAAAGAACCCTTGAGGTTATACAAGCCCTGATAAAAGGTGAGCAGAAAGATATGATGGTGGAGCTAAGTTCATTCGTTAAGAATTTGATCGAAGAAAATCTACGCGGACAATTAGTTAGGATGACTATAGCTTCAGATAGCACGCCTGTGCAAGCGACAAGGCAAAATCACGAGCCTAATATAACAGGAAACTCGTTGTCTTCAGAAAATGGAAGGGAAAGGGGATTACCACATCCAAATGTCTCTAACAGGGCAATAGCTCCTGGGAAGGCCGCTAATATCTTAGCCAGTTGGCGACTAAAATTTGACGGATCCAAAGACGCTATGCACGTCGACGAATTCCTGTACAGGGTTCGTTCACTTACATCCTCCACTTTAAATAACGATTACGAATTACTCTGTGTGCATCTGCTTTTCTCGTCTAAAGCCAGCGATTGGTTTTGGAACTTCCATAGAAAGAACCCACAGTTTTCTTGGCAAACTTTTTCTGCCTCGTTCAGACAACGATTCGATGATGCTAAAGATGATTTCGACTTGTGGGAGTTGATTAGAAAACGCCGTCAGAGAGAGGTTGAATCGTTTGACGATTACCAGACGGCCGTCGAAGAATTAGTGTCCAGGCTCTCACACGAGGTTAGCGAAAATAAGTTAGTAGACATTTTAAAACGTAACGCAAAAACGGCCCTCAGATATGAACTCTTGCATCTCAAAATCAGCGATCGAACTGGCCTGAGAGAAGAAGTTCGCAAGCATGAAAACTTCTGTAAAGACAACCATAACCCTTTTCCACGAGGTAAATTCAGCAAATCGAATGTAGCAGAAATACTTACGGACAATGAAGATATGGAGGAAGAAGACGTTTCGCAGATTTATCGTAAGAAACTAGTATGCTGGAACTACGACCAGGAAGGGCATCGTTTTGATGATTGTTTAGGAGAAAGGCGAATTTTCTGCTATGGGTGTGGTGCTAAGGATATTTATAAACCTCGATGCGTCAAATGTAACCCAGCGAAAAACTTGAAACGGGATGTACCGACCGGAGCCCAGTCAGTACATCCGACCAAGAACAGCAACTAAACGAAAGTAAACTAACTACCTTAAGAGGGCTTTCCGAAGGGGTAGTTGACGTAAAACCGGATATGATACTACACCAAATTTGTACAGGTATAGATGTAGCGACTCAAACGATGGAGAGCAAAGAGTTAGATTCAGAAAATGTGAATACGTGGTTTAAATTGATAGTTAGGCCCAAACGATCGACGGTCCGGAGACGAGCGTTCTGGAAAAAGGTCCAATCTGTTCGAAAACGTTTAGTCTCAGCAGTTATTCTGAGTTCAGATAACCGATTGTACACGGAGGTAATGATCGAAGGGCAAACTTATAAGGCTTTGCTGGATTCAGGAGCAACCATTAGTTGTTTGGGTGGGAGAGCAGCAACCTTTTTAGCACATCACCCACAGTCTCAGAAGTGTTTGGGAACCATACGCACTGCCAGCAACGAAGCTTATACCGTAGTGTCCAAATGGGTGGTCCCGATTGAATTCCGTAAAATAGTTAAGGAAGTATAGTTCTTTATCATACCAGATTTAAAGCAAGATGTTTATTTAGGAGTTGACTTTTGGAAAGATTTCGGTCTTCTATCCCAATTATTGACCCGAGAAGGAACTGTGAGCTGTTTGGAGAATAGAGACGACACGATTATGAAGGAAACGCCTAAAATGCATTCCCTAAATGAAGAACAAAGGAACCAATTAGAGGCGGTAATAAGAACCTTCCCGTCATATGAATGCGACGGACTAGGTCGTACACACCTAATACAACATTCTATGGTAATCAATGCCGAAGTACCCGTCAAACAACGACATTGGCCCATTTCCCCCGCGAAAGAGCAAGTGATGTACGAAAAAGTAGCGAAGATGATTAAGCTGGGCGTTATAGAACCTTCAAATAGTCCATGGAGTAGCAATTGCGTCCTAGTAAAGAAAGGGAACAAGAATAGGTTATGCCTTGATTCTCGAGAGATCAACAAATATACCCGAAAAGATGCATACCCTCTTCCCCACATAGATGGGATACTCAGTCGATTGCACCTGCCAAATACATAACGGGACTCGATATGAAGCATGCTTATTGGCCAATTCCCCTAGAGGAGTCTTCACGCCAATACACCGCGTTTACCATACCTAACCGACCGCTGTATCAATACAAAGTTATGCCTTTTGGTCTAACCAATGCCTCACAAACCCTCTGTCGTTTAATGGATAAGGTAATACCTGCTAACTTGCGTACGAGAGTGTTTGTTTACCTCGATGACTTACTAATTTTATCAGACGATTTCGAATCCCATTTAATGTTACTGAGAGAAGTTGCAGTACACTTACGAAAGGCTAATCTTACGATAAACATTGCCAAGTCGCACTTTTGCATGCGTGAGATTAAGTATCTGGGGTTCATCATTGGATACGGACTGGTAAAGACGGATCCGAGTAAAATTGAAGCTATTAAAGAATTACCCGTTCCCAAGACGGTGAAACAATTGCGACGATTCCTTGGTCTTGCTGGGTGGTACCGTCGTTTCGTCGACAATTATGCAACGGTAAGTTGCGCCCTCACAGAACTATTAAAGAAACCGAAAGCGTATGCGTGGAACCCTTTGGCCAATCAGGCATTTGAAAAACTTAAACAGTGCTTGACGTCAGCTCCCATTTTGTCTACTCCTGATTTCTCAAAACCCTTTTTGCTGTTATGTGATGCTAGTACTGTAGGAATTGGTTGTGTGTTAGCTCAGAAAAACGAAGAAGGAGAAGAATTACCCGTAGCATTCATGTCCGAGAAGCTATCTAAAGCTCAGAAAAACTACTCAGTCACGGAATTAGAATGTTTAGCGGTGATAAAGGGAATTAAAAAGTTTCGTGCTTATGTAGAAGGTCAGGCATTCGAGGTGATAACCGATCATGCCTCATTACAATGGCTTATGCGTCAGAAGGAGTTGTCTGGTAGATTAGCTCGATGGGCCATAAAACTACAGGGATTCTCTTTTGAGATAACGCACCGGAAGGGCTCACTAAACGTGGTAGCGGATGCCCTATCGCGTAAAGAGGAAATTACTGTTTCTGAAATGGAAGAGCAGGGTCCGATAGTTGATCTATCTGCCGCAGAATTTAAATCACCAGAATATATGACCTTAATTGATAATATTCGCGCTAAGCAAGACAAATTACCAGACTTGAAGATTCTCAATGATTTTGTCTACAAAAGAACCGAACCTGATCAGGGAAATAATGGTGTAGATAATCTATCTTGGAAATTGTGGATTCCTAGGGAACTCACCCAAGGTGTAATCTCACGGGCCCATGACCCGCCCAATGCCGCCCACAGTGGAGTAGGGAAAACCATCGAAAAGATTAAAAGATATTTGTTTTGGCCAAAAATGAACAAGCAAATACGTGAGTATGTAGCTCATTGGCAAAGACTATGAGTTGCTTCGCCACTTAAGACTCTTATCGGAGGATAGCCGCATTAGTTATCCGGAAGCACTACAATTTATTTGCGAATCGGCAAAGAAAAAGGTGAAAGAGTCACATGAACAAAATGCTAGGCGATATAATCTACGCTGTCGGAAAGTAGAGTTTAAGGTTGGAGAGCCAGTACTTGCCCGCAATTTCTGCCAAAGCAATGCTATTAAAAAGTTCAATGCAAAGTTAGCGCAGGTTTTTATTTCAGCCGTGGTATCTAGACGAGTTGGCTCATCCTATTATCAAAAGAAAGAACGAACAGGGTAAAAACTTAGGAATATTTCACCTCAAAGACATACAAGTGAAACACTAGGCAACTGTCCTTTTTCCGTTTAGGCTTCGCCAGTTAAAACTAGCGCTTCCTCAACTGTGGTGTAGTGGCCAGTTGTGATCCTAAAACTCCAGAGAACAGCTTGGGAAGTACGGCCCTCGCGCTTAACATTAACTCTGCTCTTTACAAAAACAAGATAAGAGATCAATTACAAGAGAGCAGTAGTTAAAGCTTCCATTGAAGAGCTTAATGTCTAATTTAGAGAAGCAGCGTGGATCTGTGGGAGTTATGTTTTAAAGCTTTACTAGAAATCATACGATTACTCCGTTAGTCGTGGAAGCTATGTGTAAGCTTTGCTTAGCATCGTACGATTACTCCGTTATCTAGGAAAGCAAGGTGTAAGCTTTGTCTAAAATCGTACGATTACCCCGTTGGTTGTGGAAGGTAAAGTTCCGATCGTAAGGGCTAATGCAAGTAATAGAACTTCTGGCTAGATCATTGCTATAGTGAAGCTGTGAGAATTCGGATGTCTTTTTATACAAATATATAGATCCAAGTGAATTTGAAAACGTTGTGCAATCAAACACGTGCCAAGTAAATTGAAGTTCTGGTGGACTACATTATTCCTTTTGGATTAAGAAAAAATAAAAGGTATTTGGACCTTACAATAGTGACACAGCTTTAACAGTCTCGTATCATAGGGCTGGAAATCTTACTACGTTCGACACTGGGAAAGAAAAACCAATTGACCCCCCCTCCAAGAACGAGGTCGTCAAAGTCCATCGATTTCTTAGTAGATCTGGGAAAGACCTCGGATTTCCCAGGAACCAGCATCTACATAAACCAACGATAACTACAACCAAATAAACCAGAAAGAGCCGTCCGAAGATATACTAGAGTGAAACCCGAAGTTATGTGGAGGCATACTTGAGCTGAAGTACATTTTGGAGTAAGACGGGAAGAATGGTTTTCTTGCGAATTCGGAGAAACTAATACGCTCGTCACCCTTCTCGCTTATGAATTAAGCGCGCGGCTAAGGCTTTCGCATGTAGTTCTTCGCAGTGTGTGGAGTGGTTCTCAAACTGTGAAAATAAAACATCATTCTGCGGCGATCCACACTGCCGTTTAATAGTCGTCGTGTGAAAATGTACCAAAGTATTAGTTTTGAGTCTCGTCATGAGATTTTCCATTTATTAAAGATTAGGCTACGCACTAACTATTTTTGTATTGTATAGATTTAAAAAGAAAAAAAAACCAATAATGTATATAATTACCCATAATTAGAAATTAGCGCAAATGAAAACCACATTTTTTTTAAGATCAGCCGTTGAGTGGCAAATCGTCGTCGTACGGGTATGGAAATGTAAAGAAAATCGGTGTTTCATCCGAATTAGAAGTGAAGACCTGTATATTCATAATTTTTCTCCCTTCCTCAGAATATGTTCCTACGTCGCCCCTTGAGCTCAACGGACACGCCGAATAATTCGTATAAAGTATGAGTGAGTTACGAACTTCCTTAAACGGAATTCTCGAGTATTTTCGAAATGTATATCTGTCTTATAAAACTTCTATTCCGGTATATGAAACAACCATCTCCGTGCCATAATTTAAAGCGGATCGGCTACTAATTTTTCTTTCACGTTTGCCTTCTAGTTATATAACTATCATATTTTTCTCTGCTTTCCAATTTAATTTCTTTTACGCCATATTCTCTACACATAAGTCCTATATACATATACACATATAACTAGGTATAACTGGATACTATTTCCTCCTTCTTTATTTAATTACTTTATGCTTAGTTTATACTTATCTGGAAAACCATGAAGTCCAAACCCTTAAATTTTGAATTATTAAATAATAATTAGTAGATAATAATGGAACATTAAACCTTTCGTGTTTGTCCTGAGTAGAGCCTGAGCAAGTCCGATGATCAAATAGAGATGCGCTCGATTAGGGTTATGCTGTCGATTAAACGGCATACAAAGGTAGGGAGGGTAGAGAAGGGGTCAAAGTCATCTGAGTTCCCCAAGAGCGACGGAATATAGCCTGACTATTTGTCGGTAGTCGATTAACCAGTTAGTTAAAATTCAAATTCTTTTCTTTTTGATTTCTTTTGTAGAGTTCCTTTTGAACATTAAATCAAGTGTACCTTAAACATCTTTGCGAATGTGTTCGTATAGCAGAGAGGAGAGTAGGAAAGATCCCACGACATTCCGGCGAGCTAGTTAGAGCATAGCTAAAGGTACACGTTCCGAAATCCTGCTATACTATTGGTGTCTGACCGTCAAAAAAAGTATGTACAACCTCCATCCGTACATACAATCTCACACCTCTACGAATATGAATTTCTGGCACATTACATAGATTGGCGCCCAACGTGGGGCCAGAGTACGAGTTACTACTGGTTAAAACCCCCAAAAACTTTGCTCGTTGCAATTTTAAATTCCACATTAAAATTAATACTTTCCGTCCAACTACTGTAACGGAGGATATTGATGGAATTTTGGGTTTAAGATTCTGAGTTTCGGAATACCTAACCAAATAGAATCCGCCAGGTAGCAAGGGATGGAAACTGATATTTTTTTTTGTTACCAGAATTAATTTGCGAATATACGACAGCTATTCACAAAGGCGGATAGGTCGGCCAAATTATAATAGGATAACCCCAAAAGAGTTTATGAGGGAAGAGTATCGATGGCTTTCGGAAGTCTAATTTTCTAGATATAGATTTGGAAATTAGCCATTGCCAAGGTTACTGACCACATAAACATACCATAGACCAAATTAGGTTTCATTGAGGTTATATTCCGGCGACAAGAGAAAGCGTATATCGGACGGAGTCAAGCTCGAAAAGGACAAATATTGGGTATTTAGGAAAATTTTGTAGAATTTATTGAAGCTTTGGTCCTATAATTAGGGATTTCCACATTAAGTGATCAGAACTCGTATTACTGGGTTACCTTAACATGTCACCAGTACAACGTACCCCAGGGGGCAAGGCGTCGGGTGACGTGGACGCCCAGATCTGTGGTATATGTCAAGAAGCCATAAGAAGAAGTCAACTAATATGTACTGCATCTTGTGGGCACAGGTATCATGATACTTGCATGAAAGAATTCGTGAAAAATAACAGAAATTGCCCCGTATGTAGGGCGGAGTTGAATCCGGAGGAACTTTCGTTTGATGAGAATACTCTAGCAGCCGAATTACCACCCGACATGGGTTCGGGTATAGTGCCGTTAGAAGGGGGATCCAACCCGGAGTCAAACGCTTCAGAGAGAGGACTTCAAAAGTCAAGAGGGGCTAGGCCTAAACAGGGACGGGGAACTACATCGCGCAGAGGGATGCATACTAGGTTGCAGTCTCAACAATTTCGGGATAATTCTTTGGGCAGTATCAGCCATAGGTCGGGCGAAGGAGATATGTCGGAAAGAACCCTTGAGGTTATACAAGCCCTGATAAAAGGTGAGCAGAAAGATATGATGGTGGAGCTAAGTTCATTCGTTAAGAATTTGATCGAAGAAAATCTACGCGGACAATTAGTTAGGATGACTATAGCTTCAGATAGCACGCCTGTGCAAGCGACAAGGCAAAATCACGAGCCTAATATAACAGGAAACTCGTTGTCTTCAGAAAATGGAAGGGAAAGGGGATTACCACATCCAAATGTCTCTAACAGGGCAATAGCTCCTGGGAAGGCCGCTAATATCTTAGCCAGTTGGCGACTAAAGTTTGACGGATCCAAAGACGCTATGCACGTCGACGAATTCCTGTACAGGGTTCGTTCACTTACATCCTCCACTTTAAATAACGATTACGAATTACTCTGTGACAATATGCATCTGCTTTTCTCGTCTAAAGCCAGCGATTGGTTTTGGAACTTCCAAAGAAAGAACCCACATTTCTTGGCAAACTTTTTCTGCCTCGTTCAGACAACGATTCGATGATGCTAAAGATGATTTCGACTTGTGGAAGTTGATTAGAAAACGCCGTCAGAGAGAGGGTGAATCGTTTGACGATTACCAGACGGCCGTCGAAGAATTAGTGTCCAGGCTCTCACACGAGGTTAGCGAAAATAAGTTAGTAGACATTTTAAAACGTAACGCAAAAACGGCCCTCAGATATGAACTCTTGCATCTTAAAATCAGCGATCGAACTGGCCTGAGAGAAGAAGTTCGCAAGCATGAAAACTTCTGTAAAGACAACCATAACCCTTTTCCACGAGGTAAATTCAGCAAACCGAATGTAGCAGAAATACTTACGGACAATGAAGATATGGAGGAAGAAGACGTTTCGCAGATTTATCGTAAGAAACTAGTATGCTGGAACTACGACCAGGAAGGGCATCGTTTTGATGATTGTTTAGGAGAAAGGCGAATTTTCTGCTATGGGTGTGGTGCTAAGGATATTTATAAACCTCGATGCGTCAAATGTAACCCAGCGAAAAACTTGAAACGGGATGTACCGACCGGAGCCCAGTCAGTACATCCGACCAAGAACAGCAACTAAACGAAAGTAAACCAACTACCTTAAGAGGGCTTTCCGAAGGGTAGTTGACGTAAAACCGGATATGATACTACACCAAATTTGTACAGGTATAGATGTAGCGACTCAAACGATGGAGAGCAAAGAGTTAGATTCAGAAAATGTGAATACGTGGTTTAAATTGATAGTTAAGCCCAAACGATCGACGGTCCGGAGACGAGCGTTCTGGAAAAAGGTCCAATCTGTTCGAAAACGTTTAGTCTCAGCAGTTATTCTGAGTTCAGATAACCGAGTGTACACGGAGGTAATGATCGAAGGGCAAACTTATAAGGCTTTGCTGGATTCAGGAGCAACCATTAGTTGTTTGGGTGGGAGAGCAGCAGTCTCAGAAGTGTTTGGGAACCATACGCGCTGCCAGCAACGAAGCTTGTACCGTAGTGTCCAAATTGGTGGTCCCGATTGAATTCCGTAAAATAGTTAAGGAAGTATAGTTCTTTATCATACCAGATTTAAAGCAAGATGTTTATTTAGGAGTTGACTTTTGGAAAGATTTCGGTCTTCTATCCCAATTATTGACCCGAGAAGGAACTGTGAGCTGTTTGGAGAATAGAGACGACACGATTATGAAGGAAACGCCTAAAATGCATTCCCTAAATGAAGAACAAAGGAACCAATTAGAGGCGGTAATAAGAACCTTCCGTCATATGAATGCGACGGACTAGGTCGTACACACCTAATACAACATTCTATGGTAATCAATGCCGAAGTACCCGTCAAACAACGACATTGGCCCATTTCCCCCGCGAAAGAGAAAGTGATGTTCGAAAAAGTAGAGAAGATGATTAAGCTGGGCGTGATAGAACCTTCAAATAGTCCATGGAGTAGAAATTGCGTCCTAGTAAAGAAAGGTTATGCCTTGAATCTCGAGAGATCAACAAATATACCCGAAAAGATGCATACCCTCTTCTCCACATAGATGGGATACTCAGTCGATTGCCACCTGCCAAATACATAACGGGACTCGATATGAAGCATGCTTATTGGCAAATTCCCATAGAGGAGTCTTCACGCCAATACACCGCGTTTACCATACCTAACCGACCGCTGTATCAATACAAAGTTATGCCTTTTGGTCTAACCAATGCCTCACAAACCCTCTGTCGTTTAATGGATAAGGTAATACCTGCTAACTTGCGTACGAGAGTGTTTGTTTACCTCGATGACTTACTAATTTTATCAGACGATTTCGAATCCCATTTAATGTTACTGAGAGAAGTTGCAGTACACTTACGAAAGGCTAATCTTACGATAAACATTGCCAAGTCGCACTTTTGCATGCGTGAGATTAAGTATATGGGGTTCATCATTGGATACGGACAGGTAAAGACGGATCCGAGTAAAATTGAAGCTATTAAAGAATTACCCGTTCCCAAGACGGTGAAACAATTGCGACGATTCCTTGGTCTTGCTGGGTGGTACCGTCGTTTCGTCGACAATTATGCAACGGTAAGTTGCGCCCTCACAGGACTATTAAAGAAACCGAAAGCGTATGCGTGGAACCCTTTGGCCAATCAGGCATTTGAAAAACTTAAACAGTGCTTGACGTCAGCTCCCATTTTGTCTACTCCTGATTTCTCAAAACCCTTTTTGCTGTTATGTGATGCTAGTACTGTAGGAATTGGTTGTGTGTTAGCTCAGAAAAACGAAGAAGGAGAAGAATTACCCGTAGCATTCATGTCCGAGAAGCTATCTAAAGCTCAGAAAAACTACTCAGTCACGGAATTAGAATGTTTAGCGGTGATAAAGGGTGTACGATTTCAACGAAAGTACAAAATTGTACGATTAGACCTAGACAAATAGCTAACCATAAATAGGTTAAGATTTCCCAGCCACCTAAAGAAATAAACGATAATATGCTCTAAATATAAATATGTGACATGCACTACTGACCTAAATAAATATACAACGGACAGCTGCATGCATTTGTGTACATACACTGTTAAGATATTTACGGCACTATCATAAAACACATTCTGGATGACCTGCATGTGGTCAAATCACACACCATCTGCATGATAACCATTGTGACCGTCATAAATATGACCCTTGGAATATTCCACTGTTGGATTTGTAGTAATTGCTTAGTCCTAAATAGAGATAACACATTTCCCTAGCAATATGATACTCAGAGCTAATTAACCTTACCTAAGATCCTAAGTAAACAATCATACTCATAGAAATTGTATATAAACCTTGCATTTTACCAAATAAAATCAGTACGAAAGAAAACTCTGACGTATTCACATCTCCGAAGCCCAATTTGTTCAAGTACCGATTGCGGCGACCATTTGTTACTGGTACATGAACCGGTGGCATACATACATAACATTTTCAGCATACGATTGTCATATTGACAATCACCAGAATCAAGTGAATCTACATCAACAGATTCATTTGATTTGTTCATTTGGTGACCCCGACGTGATGAATTGACATTCACCACAAAATCAAGTGAATCTACATCAACAGATTCATTTGATTTACTCATTTGGTGACCCCGACTTTTGGACACTTAACCGTTCATCTGGATTTTGTTCCCGATTTGGAACTTGGATTTAGTTGGAAAATCCTACATAATTGGTCAACTTGGCGGCCAATTTACATACATACAACAACACTCACAGTTGTGATTTAAAACCTTCGGTGAAGGAAAACTTAATTGGAGTTATTTGGATCTAACTCAACCATCACAGTCAACTTGGCGACTAAGGTTGAATTGGAAATAAGAATTCCAGTGTCATAAATATTTACTGAGATACTTTGACCATCTTCGTGGTTGTGAGTAGAGGCACAACCAGTCATAGTGACAAACAAATTACCTCCATCGGGTCAAAGTATTAAAATAAATAAAATAAAATGGCATCATCAAGCATTAATGTTATGCTAGACAGGCAGCTTGCCACAGGCGAAGAGATTCAGAGCCTGGTACGAAATTATAAAAAGGATTCTGCTGAAAGGAAGCAGAAACCAGAATATTTTAAATCCCGCATTGAGAACATATCAAAGCTCTGGGACGCATTTTCAATGGAGGAATGTAATATCAAAAAAATAACTCAAAACTCAAAAATTGAGCACAGTTATTTCTCTAACGAATATTTCAAACACACAAAAGAGTTGGTCGTCAGATATAAAGACGAATTTACAAAGCAGTTAGCTGCACTAGAAATGGATATAGATACAGGATCCATTACATCTATGGAGAGTGAGCCTGAAATAGAGCCCATGATCCGAGAACAAAAGGTGCTGCTTGAAAGTCTAGAGCGCATCATGAACAGAATGACGAATGAGACGCGAAAGGACTTCAAACCAATAATAATCAAATATTGGGATGAGATTAGAGCGATCCATATTCAAATTTATAAAAAATGCATTGATCCTGTGAAAATGGGATATAACATTAACAATTACATTGCAGCTGAAGATGCAGTATTAACAGTCCAAACAATGACTGAAGCAGACGCTGTTCAACAAATTATCGCTGCTCCACATATGCATAATACATTACCCCTGCCTAAGGTTGCTATCCCTAAATTTGATGGTGACTACTTAAAATGGCAACAATTTCATGACATTTTTAAGCAAATGATTCATGAAGCATCGGTACCCGTCATTCAGAAGATGTGGTATTTAAAAACCAATGTTACGGGAGAAGCGGAAAATTTAATACGCCATCTTTCGCTAACAGAAAATAATTACACAACGGCATGGAACATGCTTCAAGAGCGTTTCAGCAACAAAAGAGTGCTTAGTAACGCATTAATTCAAAAATTATTGGATCAACCAAGCACTTCCAATGATGCAAAGTCCATTAAGGCTTTGCACGATAATGTAAAGGAAACATTATTAGCACTCAATAACATAAATATAGAGACAGCTGGATGGGATCCGATTCTTCTATGTATTTTGACAAAAAAGTTAGATCGTCAGACTCACACTTTGTATGAACAATCCATACAAAGTACAAAGAAATTACAGCCTTTGAGCGAATTAATGAAATTTCTCGAACAAAGGTTCCTTACCTTGGAAGCCATTGGATGGGAAAAAACAAAGAAACCCATCACATGTGCCTCAGCAGGAACTGAAAGTCAGTATGTCTGCTATTTTTGTGAAAAGCCAAATCACGCTATTTACAAATGCACGCAGTTTTTAAAAAAAAACTGTCGCAGAGAGGTTAAATTGGGTTGAAAAGAACCAACTTTGCGTCAAATGTTTCAAACGCGATCACACTGCAAAGAATTGCCAAAGAAGAGATTGTGTTAAGTGCAATAAAGGACACAACACTCTACTACATTTGGAAATCAAGTCTGAAGCCAAAACTGCAGCATCAGCAAATAGTAGTCAAAACACTTATGTATTACTAGCTACTGCTCTTGTTACAATAAAAGGCAACAATGGACAAATGGGTGAATTTAGAGCCCTACTTGATTCAGGCTCTCAAGTCAATGTGATTTCTGAAAGAGCATTGAAAATATAAGATCTGAATGTCACAAAATCAGAACTACAAATAAATGGAATTGGCGGACGAACACAAACGTCAAAAGCAAGAGTCAATGTTATGCTTACTTCACAAGATAACAAGTTTAATACAAGACTAGAAGCAATAGTATTGACACACATAGTGGCAGATCAACCAGCACAGTCAATTGATACGTCTCGTTGGAAGCTTCCGAAAAATATCACTTTGGCGGATCCCAACTTTGACAAGACTGGAAGAATAGACATACTATTGGGAGCAGAACATTACTTCGAAATCATGCAAGACAAGCATGTATCAATTGGAAAAGGATTGCCCAGGCTACAGGAAACGAAACTAGGCTGGATAGTGGCTGGCAAGCTAAGACAGGAGTCAAAGAGCCAAAGCACGTGTGCAGTTTTGACTGAGGAGGACAAGGTGGATTAGCAAATCTCCAAGTTTTGGGAATTGGATTCATTCCCGAGCAACACACCATGCTTATCCCCTCTAGAGAAGCGATGTGAGCAATATTTTTCTCAAAATATTCAAATGGCATGTGACAAGAAATTCATTGTCAGACTTCCATTTTTGGAAGATGCTTCTTCCCTAGGGGAGAGCCGTGATTTGGCTACACGTCGACTTTTTTGCCTGGAAAAACGACTGTCACGAGATCCGGAAACCAAGGCAAGCTATGTACAATTCATGAAAGAATATGAGGCACTTGGGCATATGAAGGAAATGCACACTAAAGGAAATAGCACGATCACGTTATTTTATTCCACATCACTGTGTGATGAAACCTGACAGCTCTACAACAAAATTGAGAGTTGTCTTTGATGCTTCTGCTGTTACGTCGTCCGGCAAATCACTCAACGATTTGATGCATAAAGGTCCGACTGTGCAAAGTTCGATATTTTCAATATTGCTTCGATTCCGGATGCACAAATATGTATTTACGGCAGACATCGAAAAAATGTATCGTCAGATCTGGGTCAATCCTGAGGACCAGTACTATCAAACAATTGTATGGCGAAATGATCCATCAGAAGATCTGAGATATTACAGACTCAAAACTGTAACATACGGAACTAAGGCAGCTCCATATTTAGCCACAAAATGCCTACAATATCTTGCTCAAAAGGGCAAGAGAGAATACCCGGCTGGAGCTGATGCACTAGAAAAGGATTTCTATGTGGATGATTGCTTAACAGGAGCAGATTCCATACCAGAGGCCCTCCAGAAACAGAAGGAACTTAACCAACTCCTACAAAATTCTGGATTTAAGCTGAGAAATCGATGGCAAGCAGTGTCAAAGTTGAAGCACTCATTCTGGACACAATGGTCCAATGAATATCTTCAGCAGTTGCAACAGCGTCAAAAGTGGAGGAAGTCTTCGGCTAACATTAAGGAAGGAACATTAGTAATACTAAAGGAAGACAATACACCAGTATTACAATGGCCACTAGGAAGAATCATTCGATTGTTTCATGGCAAGGACAATTTTGTACGAGTGGTGGAAGTAAAAACGGCAAAGGGGATTTTCAAACGAGAGATCCAACATGTAGCTCCACTATTCAACGAAGAGGAACCCACACATAAACATCCGATAGATGATCCATCAGAAAACGAAGAATCATCCGAGGACAGACAGCCTAGGAAAAGAAAACAGCCGAATAAATTGTCGTTAACCATGACAATGTTTGTAATGTTGTTGCTGGTACCGTTAGCGATGGCACAGTCAATCAACATAACCCAGTTTGGATCAAAACCGGGTATATACTTTGAAAGAGTAGGAACCAGCCAACTTGCGACAACTGATTGGACCATCATTGTCTATTACAATTTAAAGCCCTATTGGAAAGACATGAACACATTCACCATGGGGACTACAAAAATTGGACATCTATGCACACAACTTCAACTAGTAGACGCATGCACCAGTATGTATCAGCACTTCAAACATATAGAAGAGGACCTGCAAGCTGAAAATACACTAATAGCAAGAACACGGAGGCAAAGGGCACCGCTGGACATCATTGGAAACATCGCAAGCAGTCTATTTGGCGTATTAGATTCAACATATGCCCGAGAAATGTCGGAAACTATAGCAAAGGTTAAGGATAACGAAGATCACCTATTAACCTTGCTTAAAAATCAAACATCATTGATTGACTCTACAATCAATGTGATAAAACGGGATGAAATCTCAAATTCCAAACGATTAAGTCGAATTGAGGATTTCATCACCGAGTCAAAGGGAAGGGCTGATCATTTTAGCGCCTTTCAATGGTACACTACGTTGTCTACTCAGTTGACTCTATTATCTTCAAATCTTCAACGAATGCAAGCAGAGATCATCAATGTCTTGACAGATATCCGACACAATACAATTAGCCCTATGCTAATATCCCCCGACAACTTAAGGAACAACTGGAGCAGATACGGGATCATTTAAGGCCAGGACAAGCACTTCCAGTAACTCCCGACAATATGCTCATGGTGTACCAGATGATGAAAGCAGAAGGCACTATAATAGAGGATCATGCAATTATCAAGGTTACATTTCCATTAGTCTCAGTAAACGAACTGGAAATATACAAATTGACAGCGATTCCGGTGCCAAATAAAAATGGGATAAGCATGTTTGAAATAAAAACACCATATATGGCAATCAATAGTCACCGAGACGAATTCGTTGAACTATCAGAGACTGAATTCAAAACCTGTCATCAAAGAGCAAACAATGACTTTGTTTGCTATAATAAACAAACAATGTTCTCAGCCGAAAACAAGTTGTGAATTACAAATGTTTCACAACAAAACGGACTCATCATGTCACCTAGTCAACACAAAAAAATCATTTTTATGGTTGAGCATGCATAAAAGAAATCGATGGATTTTTGCAACAAAGTCATCATTAAAGCTATCAGCGGTATGTGCAGATGGCATTTCGGATATTAAGCTACAACACTCAGGAATATTGATCGCCGAACCTGGATGCATCATTCGGAATTCGCTAATGACTGTCACAAGTCAGAGCACATTGGAAACTACTCTGCAGTTATCATACGCTCGGTTTGGAGATAGTGATCTCAACGAAACATCAACTGAACGTTCTACAAAGAAGGTTTCAAGGAACAATGAAAAACTGAACTACGAGGAGCTGTATCAAATGGAAACGAATCTGCTACCACCTAAAAGTTTCAAGTTACCCCACAATCTTGAAACCATTGATCATCATCATATTGCCATCTACATTGCACTGCTCTTCATCATGATCATTGTAATGGTTAAAAGGTGGTACACAACAAGACTCCCTTCTCAGCAGAGACATACACTTAGCTCATCAGCTAGTGAAGAAAACGCACCAAGGCATCCGTTCACAATCAATATTGATGATGGTTGAGCATACTATGTTCAACGGCCGGGAGGATGTACGATTTCAACGAAAGTACAAAATTGTACGATTAGACCTAGACAAATAGCTAACCATAAATAGGTTAAGATTTCCCAGCCACCTAAAGAAATAAACGATAATATGCTCTAAATATAAATATGTGACATGCACTACTGACCTAAATAAATATACAACGGACAGCTGCATGCATTTGTGTACATACACTGTTAAGATATTTACGGCACTATCATAAAACACATTCTGGATGACCTGCATGTGGTCAAATCACACACCATCTGCATGATAACCATTGTGACCGTCATAAATATGACCCTTGGAATATTCCACTGTTGGATTTGTAGTAATTGCTTAGTCCTAAATAGAGATAACACATTTCCCTAGCAATATGATACTCAGAGCTAATTAACCTTACCTAAGATCCTAAGTAAACAATCATACTCATAGAAATTGTATATAAACCTTGCATTTTACCAAATAAAATCAGTACGAAAGAAAAACTCTGACGTATTCACATCTCCGAAGCCCAATTTGTTCAAGTACCGATTGCGGCGACCATTTGTTACTGGTACATGAACCGGTGGCATACATACATAACATTTTCAGCATACGATTGTCATATTGACAATCACCAGAATCAAGTGAATCTACATCAACAGATTCATTTGATTTACTCAAAGGGAATTAAAAAGTTTCGTGCTTATGTAGAAGGTCAGGCATTCGAGGTGATAACCGATCATGCCTCATTACAATGGCTTATGCGTCAGAAGGAGTTGTCTGGTAGATTAGCTCGATGGGCCATAAAACTACAGGGATTCTCTTTTGAGATAACGCACCGGAAGGCTCACTAAACGTGGTAGCGGATGCCCTATCGCGTAAAGAGGAAATTACTGTTTCTGAAATGGAAGAGCAGGGTCCGATAGTTGATCTATCTGCCGGAGAATTTAAATCACCAGAATATATGACCTTAATTGATAATATTCGCGCTAAGCAAGACAAATTACCAGACTTGAATATTCTCAATGATTTTGTCTACAAAAGAACCGAACCTGATCAGGGAAATAATGGTGTAGATAATCTATCTTGGAAATTGTGGATTCCTAGGGAACTCACCCAAGGTGTAATCTCACGGGCCCATGACCCGCCCAATGCCGCCCACAGTGGAGTAGGGAAAACCATCGAAAAGATTAAAAGATATTTGTTTTGGCCAAAAATGAACAAGCAAATACGTGAGTATGTAGCTCATTGGCAAAGACTATGAGTTGCTTCGCCACTTAAGACTCTTATCGGAGGATAGCCGCATTAGTTATCCGGAAGCACTACAATTTATTTGCGAATCGGCAAAGAAAAAGGTGAAAGAGTCACATGAACAAAATGCTAGGCGATATAATCTACGCTGTCGGAAAGTAGAGTTTAAGGTTGGAGAGCCAGTACTTGCCCGCAATTTCTGCCAAAGCAATGCTATTAAAAAGTTCAATGCAAAGTTAGCGCCGGTTTTTATTTCAGCCGTGGTATCTAGACGAGTTGGCTCATCCTATTATCAAAAGAAAGAACGAACAGGGTAAAAACTTAGGAATATTTCACCTCAAAGACATACAAGTGAAACACTAGGCAACTGTCCTTTTTCCGTTTAGGCTTCGCCAGTTAAAACTAGCGCTTCCTCAACTGTGGTGTAGTGGCCAGTTGTGACTCTAAAACTCCAGAGAACAGCTTGGGAAGTACGGCCCTCGCGCTTAACATTAACTCTGCTCTTTACAAAAAACAAGATAAGAGATCAATTACAAGAGAGCAGTAGTTAAAGCTTCCATTGAAGAGCTTAATGTCTAATTTAGAGAAGCAGCGTGGATCTGTGGGAGTTATGTTTTAAAGCTTTACTAGAAATCATACGATTACTCCGTTAGTCGTGGAAGCTATGTGTAAGCTTTGATTAGCATCGTACGATTACTCCGTTATCTAGGAAAGCAAGGTGTAAGCTTTGTCTAAAATCGTACGATTACCCCGTTGGTTGTGGAAGGAAAAGTTCCGATCGTAAGGGCTAATGCAAGTAATAGAACTTCTGGCTAGATCATTGCTATAGTGAAGCTGTGCGAATTCGGATGTGTCTTTTTATACAAATATATAGATCCAAGTGAATTTGAAAACGTTGTGCAATCAAACACGTGCCAAGTAAATTGAAGTTCTGGTGGACTACATTATTCCTTTTGGATTAAGAAAAAATAAAAGGTATTTGGACCTTACAATAGTGACACAGCTTTAACAGTCTCGTATCATAGGGCAGGAAATCTTACTACGTTCGACACCGGGAAAGAAAAAACCAATTGACCCCCCCTCCAAGAACGAGGTCGTCAAAGTCCATCGATTTCTTAGTAGATCTGGAAAAGACCTCGGATTTCCCAGGAACCAGCATCTACATAAACCAACGATAACTACAACCAAATAAAACCAGAAAGAGCCGTCCGAAGATATACTAGAGTGAAACCCGAAGTTATGTGGAGGCATACTTGAGCTGAAGTACATTTTGGAGTAAGACGAGAAGAATGGTTTTCTTGCGAATTCGGAGAAACTAATATGCCGCGCTCGTCACCCTTCTCGCTTATGAATTAAGCGCGCGGCTAAGGCTTTCGCATGTAGTTCTTCGCAGTGTGTGGAGTGGTTCTCAAACTGTGAAAATAAAACATCATTCTGCGGCGATCCACACTGCCGTTTAATAGTCGTCGTGTGAAAATGTACCAAAGTATTAGTTTTGAGTCTCGTCATGAGATTTTCCATTTATTAAAGATTAGGCTACGCACTAACTATTTTGTATTGTATAGATTTAAAAGGAAAAAAAAACCAATAATGTATATAATTACCCATAATTAGAAATTAGCGCAAATGAAAACCACATTTTTTTAAGATCAGCCGTTGAGTGGCAAATCGTCGTCGTACGGGTATGGAAATGTAAAGAAAATCGGTGTTTCATCCGAATTAGAAGTGAAGACCTGTATATTCATAATTTTTCTCCCTTCCTCAGAATATGTTCCTACGTCGCCCCTTGAGCTCAACGGACACGCCGGATAATTCGTATAAAGTATGAGTGAGTTACCAACTTCCTTAAACGGAATTCTCGAGTATTTTCGAAATGTATATCTGTCTTATAAAACTTCTATTCCGGTATATGAAACAACCATCTCCGTGCCATAATTTAAAGCGGATCGGCTACTAATTTTTCTTTCACGTTTGCCTTCTAGTTATATAATTATCATATTTTTCTCTTCTTTCCAATTTAATTTCTTTTACGCCATATTCTCTACACATAAGTCCTATATACATATACACATATAACTAGTATAACTGGATACTATTTCCTCCTTCTTTATTTAATTACTTTATGCTAAGTTTATACTTATCTGGAAAACCATGAAGTCCAAACCCTTAAATTTTGAATTATTAAATGATAATTAGTAGATAATAATGAACATTAAACCTTTCGTGTTTGTCCTGAGTAGAGCCTGAGGAAGTCCGATGATCAAATAGAGATGCGCTCGATTAGGGTTATGCTGTCGATTAAACGGCATACAAAGTAGGAGGGTAGAGAAGGGGTCAAAGTCATCTGAGTTCCCCAAGAGCGACGGAATATAGCCTGACTATTTGTCGGTAGTCGATTAACCAGTTAGTTAAAATTCACATTCTTTTCTTTTTGATTTCTTTTGTAGAGTTCCTTTTGAACATTAAATCAAGTCTACCTAAAACATCTTTGCGAATGTGTTCGTATAGCAGAGAGGAGAGTAGGAAAGATCCCACGACATTCCGGCGAGCTAGTTAGAGCATAGCTAAAGTACACGTTCCGAAATCCTGCTATACTATTGGTGTCTGACCGTCAAAAAAAGTATGTACAACCTCCATCCGTACATACAATCTCACACCTCTACGAATATGAATTTCTGGCACATTACATATTGGGAGTGATCAGCTGGATTGTTGGGGTCTTGCGCAACGACATTGTCGAGGTCGACATTGAGGACATGTTCTTCAAAGTTCGTGGCGTGCGAGGGGCCGTTGAACCGGCAGTCGGCGGTGGCATCATCAATTTGCTGCTGCTGCCGCCGTCCTCGTGGTGGGCGGGGCGTTCTTGCGGCCGAGCTCTGCTTGGCCTGCCGATAGTTCTCCCATTCGCCAGCCATCAGCTCCAGTATGTTCTCGCCATAAACCAGAAACGGGCCATGCGATTGCACCTCATAGGCGTGCACCAGATCAGTGATCTGCTGCTCAATCTTGGGCAGCTTCGAGGTGATGGCCTTGCGTTCCTTTTCCTCTTTAAGGAACTGGCCGCCACGATTGTTGAAACGATTCGGCTCGTTGGCCTTTGCCTCTAGAGCCTGCATGCGGGACCAAAGTTCTGCACGGCTCTCGTACAGATCGAAAATCTCCTTGTTGCACGTGTAGAAGCTCTTCAGATCATCCAGCTCCAGCTCGTGCAGCTCCAACAGGTCTTCGTTGTAGTAGTTGGAGAAACGCTTGCGCTCCTGCTGGCTCTTGAGCGTTAGTTCCCACCACTTGCTTATCTCGACGCGCAGCTGCTCGATGAACGTCTTGAGGTTCTGGCTGCGCAGTGCCTGGCAGCGCTGCAGCTCCGAATGGAGGATGTCATAGGTGCGCTGCGTATTCTCGGTGCACTCGCGCACTCGTCGCATGGCGCTCTCGTCCGTCTCCTGGAGGCGATCCCACAGCACGTAGGTCTTCTCGCGCATGTCATGGATTTTGGAGCGCAGCTCCTGGATCTGCTCGGCATAACTGTTGCGCATCTGCCGCAGCCGCTCTAGTGTCTCTGGTGTTAGATTGTGGCTCAGATCGTTCAGTAGGCGATCCTCTGCATCGGTCTGGGGCATCAGCTCGAGCATCTTCATGTCATGCTTGATGGCCTTGCGCAGCTGGTCCAGCTCCGTCTGGCGCACTGCGCGCTGAGAGCGCAGGTTGTCGAGATGGTCGCGAAAGCCGTCCATCTCATCGGGCAGGGGCAGCGGGTCCGCCAGTAGAGGGAGCGGCACTGCGCCCAGCTCTTCGCAGAGCTGCTCCTGCTGGAGCAGCAGCTCCCCGATCTCCGCCCGACGTTTCTAGAGCTCCTCGCGCAGATGCTCAATGCTTTTGTCCAGCTTCAGCTGCAATGTGATCAGTGGCACATCGTCGGGCCTCTGACCAATGTCCACCGTCTCATATAGGAGTCGGGTGAGGTCGCTGGCCTCGGCTCGGAGTGCGGCTATGTCATCCAGGATGGCCGCCTGCTTCTCCCGCGACTCGGTCAGCAGATCCGTATAGAAATTATCCGCGTGCGCCTTGAGTTTGTGCAGAAAGTCCTCGCATGTCTTCGGCTCGAACATGAGGGACCACATTGAATGGAGCTGCTCCACATGCTCGCCAGTCATCTCAAGGATCTCTCCCTTGATGGAGGTTGGGTCAACCATAGCCAATAGGAATGGGTCTTGTATTCGCGAATGGAAGGAATTTATGTGATGTGTGCAGGATTTCGATTGCACAATGTGTTGCTCAAGGAAAATGCCTCCGCACAGATAAGTGACGCCTCTCGTATTGGCACAAATTGCACAATGAAAATTTTGTGTGCTTGATTTGCCTCATGCCTTAAAGCACAAAACAAGTTGATTCTGATTGACGTGCGGCCAAAAAAACACCTACTTTATATTGCAAATAAGTTCCTTCAAGGTTTTCCAGTTGTAAAGATAATTTAGGATGAGAAATGTGTTTACTGCCCGCAAACAAAGGGAAACATTCATACATCTAGTGACATATCTATAGTCCATGCTCCGCATACCCTTGTCTATGTCTATTACCCTGCACCCACAATACTATAAACAATACGACACCCTCAGCTTCGAACCCTCATAAACAATCTCACGCTCGAAATGGACCACGCGTAGCCGATTGCAGGCAATGTAAACAAACACCCTAAACTGGATGTTGAACATAAAACAATAGATGCCGCCTAGAATCCAGCCGCACTAGAATCCAGCCGCACCAGAATCACGCCCCTCTTCAGAGATCAATTACGAATCGATTCTCAAGAATCACACCATCCTAGCTGACCAATCAGAGGCCCTATTCTCAGCCACCCCCAAGTAATGCAACACCGATCATACGCAGCGGAAGCCTTTCATCAAAAGCCGCCTTTCCCACATATCGATCGAGTCACGTACTCCATCTCCGAAGCCGAAGTCGAAGCCAACGCCTCCGAATCCAAATCCAAATCCCAAACCGAGCATCATAATAGTAATAGTCTGCATCTAAGAAGCCAACTCAGTTCTGTTCAAGACAAACGTCAATCGCGACACCGTCGGAGAATTCAACCAAAGTTAATTCCGTTCAAGACTTCAGACCTCAGTCATCGTCGGGGAAATAACTAATGTACGCTAAGTTTAGGTGAAAGAATAAAACCTTTTTTAAAACGTAAGCTGAAGTGTCGCATATTTAATTGGCGCAGCCGGTAGGATCTCAGTTAAAAGTGAATCCCTTTTTTAAGACGATCAATTGGCGTAGTGACAGTTACAGTGCGTAATAACCTACAGTGATCAGAGAAAAAGTAACGCTAATACTAAAGAGATCCGCCAAAAAATCTACACACGATTGAACTCAATTAATATTAGGAAAAAAGTAAATAAATAAAAAGAAATCAACATGCCGCTAACAGAAATACACCTGAACCAAGCCTTGAAGTCAATCAGGCAAATTCCACCATACGACGGATGCCAAGAACGCCTAAGCTCGTTCATAAGTAGGATCGAGTACATCTCCGAATTGTACTCAACAGAAGACATCCGGCAACAAAGCATCATGTACGGAGCCACTATAATGCCGTAAATAATAAAGGATTATTTAACGAATTTAGAAATTCCTTAAACCAGGGCAGAGTCCAGAATCACACAAACTATCAAATCAATCAGACTCAGGCAGGTAGCAGTGCACCTAATCAGCCAGTCAAACGATCTAGGGAAAGCCAAAGCGGACAAATGAAAATGGATGTAAATTTTCAGCAGAGTGCCTCGGAAGAAATCGAGGAAGACCATATATAGAAATAATCGTAAATAATAAAAAATTAAGAGGTATCGCGGACTCGGGATCGTCAATAAATATAATAAAAGAAAACTACACAGATTCCAGAGTCGATAGCGACAACCTCACCGTCCACTGAGTCCGTCTGACTCAGAGCATTACACGTGATGCAACCAAAAACTGTCCGACAAAACAAAAATTTTATATTCATAATTTTTCTGAAAATTATGACATACTCTTAGGCAGAGAATATTTGATGGCATTTTTTACAAATTCTTTGAAAAAGAAAACATCAGCGCGTACCAAACACTAATTGACTTCATCGACGAAATTGATGTAAGTAACTAAAACTATCTACGGACATCAGTCACAAAACTACTCTCATAGAGATCGAACGTGCCTACGCTAACTAAAAGCTCATCGAAAAACCTTGCACAAAGCAGAATCACCAACAACTACCAACAATTATAACTAGAACAGTAACAAACACAAATATTCAATTAAGTGACAACCTAACGGAATCTAAACCAGAGGCGCCGTAATGGGGGACCCCCCAGATCGAGGGCCTAGACTCTCTCCCCAAATTGAAACCCTTCTACAAACACCTGGACCGAAATTCGTCAACATCTCGAGAACAGATCCCAACAAAGACCTCAACCTGGTATCCCCCTTTCTCATAAAAAAACAAGTTGACTACACCTGTGGAGGTGAAGTCGAAATCTGCAAAAAAATAAGAAACGGAACAATTTTGATAAAGACGAAAACAAACATACAAGCGAAAAAACTAATACACGACATCAACGTCAACGTCACAATACACAACTCTCTTAACTACTCAAAGGGCGTCGTTTACTCTAACGATTTAAGAGGCATTGAAGAAGACGAAATCCAATTAGAACTTGCGCACGAACAGGTGTCCGAAGTAAAGAAAATCTTGAAAAGAGAAAACGGATCTCTTAAAGAGAATGGCGTCTGCATATTAACATTCAACCTACTAACCCTACCGGAGTACATAATGATTGGATACCAAAGAGCCCAAGTCAGGCAATATATACCACTTCCAATGAAATGCAACAATTGCTTCCAGTTTGGACACCTCCAAAAATTCTGCAAAAACAAACAACTTTGCTTCAATTGCGGAGAGGACTTTCACATTGACACGACCACACAAGAGAAATGTAACAAAACCCAGCACTGCATTAACTGCAATAACGACCAGCACTCTTCGAACCCACATAACTCCACCAGCAAAAAATGCCCTATCTTTATCACTCAATACGAACTCCAAGCAATTAAAACCACAAACAAATGCGACAACAAAACAGCCCTCTCAATACTACGGACACGGAACACAGATAATACACCCCACTTATTCTCTTCGGTCACCAAAACCACACAGGCCTC